>NW_024401198.1:0-80330 GCF_905171765.1 Bufo bufo
CAAAATTTTGGATCTTTTCTTGGGAATGTTTAGAGGCCATTCACGTTATATGATGCGCAGACTAAATCAGCCATGACCATGACATTTTAGAGTAGATTTGTGACTTATCTTAATTTTGAGTCCCTGAAGTTGAAGTAGAGGATGGGTAAGGGGAACTGTAAAACATAGTATAACACTGATACAAAAGTAGTACATATTCAAACGTGAATATGAGTACTAAAGAAAACAATTAGTCCTGTCTGTTATGGCACCACGTCAGTATGGTGCCCAGGGTCCTAAGTATTAGGATTGACTTCCTCCGTAGATGTTAATGCGGGTGGAAGTGGGGGGGAGGGAGATTTCAATTAAGTTTGAAGGATGTGAACATTAAGGACTGCTCCTCAGTCCTATCATGAGTGTGTGTACAGAAACGTGTACATACTAAACAGTGCAATTCTATTTTAACGTCAAGGGTTCATATATACCTAGATACAAGTATAGGTTTCTCTGCAGGCCTCATACCCTTAGGCCCTGCGTGTTCGCGGGAGACCCTTAGGTAGGTGAGCATATACATCAAAACCGTCTCCTGTATGTAGTGTAGATATACCACAATATAAATGGGTCGCAAAGGATTAAGTGGAACAACAATGTGGCAATTACAGTGAAATTTCTCTGTGGCGTGACCATTGATGAACCATATACCTATATCCTGAAAGTCTCCACTGTGGTGTTTCTATATAAGTTAACTACGTGGCTAGACCGTATGAACCTACCTAGACCTTAGAGGCCTATATGTGTCTAGATGTGGATAAGGGTCTCCCCTGCAGGTCCTGCGCCCCTAGGCCCTGCGTGTTCGCGGGAGACCATAAGGCACTTGGACATATGCATCAGAGCTCCTCTCCCGCATCTAGTACACATTTAACACGATATATGTTAATCAACAATAACAATTGTTAACAAAAAGACAAAAGTCAAAAAGAAAGTTGCCTATGGTGTAGCCTTCAACAGAAAGCATGTGGCTAAGACTACATCATAAAAGTCACTGCTAAAAATAAAAAAAAAGAAATTCTTCAGCAGAGTTAGTTACCATCTTTCATGTGTGAAGAGTCTTCACAGGTATGAATAGAGTTTCGGCAGAGAAGATCCTCATTCTCCAGCTGGTGTACGTTGAGGCTTCTGCGGGCTCTGTAGATGGCTTCTGTGTCTACGTCTTGGATCTTTTGGATTTTGGTGTAGTCACCGTCTCCCATGGTTGGAGTTGGGAAGTTGTGGTTCTTCATCTTCTTCCTCTCCGTCAATCCAGTTGTTGATCACAATGTTGTTCAGTTCCAGCCTCTGGACCGCTTTGTTGACATCTGCGGGTTCTCTGACAATTATTGGCTTCCCTGCGCAATTGATGAAAAGTCCAAATGGAAATAGCCACCTATACTTCATGCCTTTGTTTCTTAAGGCGCTAGTCAGAGGTTGGAGGTTGCGTCTTAGTTCAAGAGTGTATCTTGAAATGTCCTGGAAAATTGACACCTCTTTATCTTCATATTCTATTTTCTTTGCAAACCTCGCTTTTTTAAAGATTTCTTCTTTGATGCTGAAGTCCATAAGGCAACACAATATGTCTCTGGGCGAGTCTATTTTAAAATTTTTCGGTCTATAGACTCTGTGCACTCTTTGAAATCCTAGGTCACATGTTTCTTCCTTTCCCAGGAGCTCACAGAAAATTTTGGTAAGGGCTGGTGTCAGTTCTTCATCTGTGACCGTTTCAGAGAGGCCTTTAATTCTCAGATTGTTTCGTCGTGATCTATTTTCAAGATCATCTAGGTGAAGTTTAAAGGCGTATGACTCTTTCTTTTGTTCTTTTAGTTTTTTTGATAGGTGGGTAGCATGAGTAGAAAGCGATTGAGTGGCATCTTCAACTTGAGACACTCTTGAAGAAATTTGTTTCATGTCTGCTTTTATTTCAGTTAAATCTTCTTTGATAGATTCTGAGAACTCTCTAATCATATTTTTAATACAGGATACTGTGGGTAATGATTTGATAAGTGTCTGCAGGTTTTCTAATTCTGAGACTTGTTCTTCTTCTTCATCGCTCTCTGACCACTCGTTAGCTTGGGAGCAATATCTAGTGACATCTTTATGTTTAGAGATTTTTCTGTGTCATTTTTTTGCGATTTTGAGGAGTTTCTTTGGCGTCTTTTGCGCTTTCGCGCCTTTCTCTGGTTGTTGGCCTTTATTCATTTTGTTAGTTAACTGCCTCACAGACACTAGAGGGCCTTGACTGTAAGTTCGCTGTACACACTTTAGAATGGGAGAATTAGCACTTAAATACTGAGGAGCAGTTGATCATGCTACTTATTGAGATTCATTATATTGCTGCATTGCACTTTAGTAGCAGGCTTTGGGTAGCACTGATTCGGACACAGCGGTGCAGGCAGGCAGTCTCCTGTCCTCACTTGTGATCCGGTCCGTCAGAGCAGATCTCCCTTACATGTGCAGTTTCTGACTCTTTGTGACAGAGCAGTTCTGTATGTAGTGGCTGTGATCTTATACTAGGGGCTCCTCTTTTTCAGTAGATGGAAAGCTGGGAGGACTGATTCCACTCCGCTTTGGTGAGTAGCTGGGCAATGAAGGTGAAAATCCAGCCTGTGGTCTCAGGCCCGACCAGGCCGCAACTTCCAGCACCACTGCAGAGGCCTGCCTCGCCTTTTTGTGGCTATTTAGCTGACTGGGCTGACCCACTCTGTGTCCGGTTTCTGCCCCTAATGTTCCTCTTTGCCCCTGTGTCGCTTGGTGGCCGCCTGGGGCTCTACTTTAATTCGCGGTTTGGGGGCCTGGACTAGGCCGCAACCTCCGGCGGCGGTATTGGGGCCTAATTCACTACGGGTGCGGCAGCAGAGGAGACCGGACGCTACCTTCCGTCCACCGGGTCCCCCACTTGTGCCTTGGGAGCCCCCCCGGGGTGTCGTTATGAGCTTACCGCTCCTGGATGTATGTCGTCCGGTCCGCGCTCCTCGATTTTAGTAGGCCGCTTCTCTTCCTCCGCTTCAGGCCGTGCTGAACGGCACCTCCGGCAGCGATTTTTGTTGATTTCTTCTTCTGGGCCTCCGCTCCTCCTGCTTTATGGCTGGTGCTTCGTAGGGTGGGACGGCGCGCCTGATAGTCGGCCTTCCGGTCTACTCCACTACCAGGAGTCAGCAGGCCGGTCCACGCTTCACATGTTAGGGTAGGCCGCAACTTCTTTTTCCTTCTCAGGCCGCCCCAAACGGCACCTACGGCGGCGATCTTATTGTAGAGGGTCTTCTCCCAGATGATGTTTGGGGATAGATGATTCTTGTCAGCCGGCCGTCCGTCCGACTCGATTCAGGCCTCAGTAGGCCGCAGCCGTTTATATACTCCCGGATCAATTTTTTTTGCTGAATAAGCAGATATATCTGTTCAGAAGTGTAGAACTAACTGTGGGGTAGTGTTTAAAAACACTTTTGGTTAATTTTGATGGCTAGATGCCTATAGATTGCTTGTGTGCAGCAGGAGCTAAGGTTCAGAGCGTCCTCTCTCCTTCACGGCTAGCTCCGCCCCCCTGCAATACCATGTTTCCTGATGTAGTTTCAGCATTGTATACAGAACGCCACAGATTCTAGACACTATCTTAGGCCCAGATTGCTGGAATCTGCCATACACACACTGTTTTCTGACTTAGCACACTGCTGTCTACAGAACACCACAGATTAAAGACACTCTAGAGGGCCCAGAGCATTGGAATCTGCAATACCATGTTTCCTGATGTAGTTTCAGCATTGTATACAGAACGCCACAGATTCTAGACACTATCTTAGGCCCAGATTGCTGGAATCTGCCATACACACACTGTTTTCTGACTTAGCACACTGCTGTCTACAGAACACCACAGATTAAAGACACTCTAGAGGGCCCAGAGCATTGGAATCTGCAATACCATGTTTCCTGATGTAGTTTCAGCATTGTATACAGAACGCCACAGATTCTAGACACTATCTTAGGCCCAGATTGCTGGAATCTGCCATACACACACTGTTTTCTGACTTAGCACACTGCTGTCTACAGAACACCACAGATTAAAGACACTCTAGAGGGCCCAGAGCATTGGAATCTGCAATACCATGTTTCCTGATGTAGTTTCAGCATTGTATACAGAACGCCACAGATTCTAGACACTATCTTAGGCCCAGATTGCTGGAATCTGCCATACACACACTGTTTTCTGACTTAGCACACTGCTGTCTACAGAACACCACAGATTAAAGACACTCTAGAGGGCCCAGAGCATTGGAATCTGCAATACCATGTTTCCTGATGTAGTTTCAGCATTGTATACAGAACGCCACAGATTCTAGACACTATCTTAGGCCCAGATTGCTGGAATCTGCCATACACACACTGTTTTCTGACTTAGCACACTGCTGTCTACAGAACACCACAGATTAAAGACACTCTAGAGGGCCCAGAGCATTGGAATCTGCAATACCATGTTTCCTGATGTAGTTTCAGCATTGTATACAGAACGCCACAGATTCTAGACACTATCTTAGGCCCAGATTGCTGGAATCTGCCATACACACACTGTTTTCTGACTTAGCACACTGCTGTCTACAGAACACCACAGATTAAAGACACTCTAGAGGGCCCAGAGCATTGGAATCTGCAATACCATGTTTCCTGATGTAGTTTCAGCATTGTATACAGAACGCCACAGATTCTAGACACTATCTTAGGCCCAGATTGCTGGAATCTGCCATACACACACTGTTTTCTGACTTAGCACACTGCTGTCTACAGAACACCACAGATTAAAGACACTCTAGAGGGCCCAGAGCATTGGAATCTGCAATACCATGTTTCCTGATGTAGTTTCAGCATTGTATACAGAACGCCACAGATTCTAGACACTATCTTAGGCCCAGATTGCTGGAATCTGCCATACACACACTGTTTTCTGACTTAGCACACTGCTGTCTACAGAACACCACAGATTAAAGACACTCTAGAGGGCCCAGAGCATTGGAATCTGCAATACCATGTTTCCTGATGTAGTTTCAGCATTGTATACAGAACGCCACAGATTCTAGACACTATCTTAGGCCCAGATTGCTGGAATCTGCCATACACACACTGTTTTCTGACTTAGCACACTGCTGTCTACAGAACACCACAGATTAAAGACACTCTAGAGGGCCCAGAGCATTGGAATCTGCAATACCATGTTTCCTGATGTAGTTTCAGCATTGTATACAGAACGCCACAGATTCTAGACACTATCTTAGGCCCAGATTGCTGGAATCTGCCATACACACACTGTTTTCTGACTTAGCACACTGCTGTCTACAGAACACCACAGATTAAAGACACTCTAGAGGGCCCAGAGCATTGGAATCTGCAATACCATGTTTCCTGATGTAGTTTCAGCATTGTATACAGAACGCCACAGATTCTAGACACTATCTTAGGCCCAGATTGCTGGAATCTGCCATACACACACTGTTTTCTGACTTAGCACACTGCTGTCTACAGAACACCACAGATTAAAGACACTCTAGAGGGCCCAGAGCATTGGAATCTGCAATACCATGTTTCCTGATGTAGTTTCAGCATTGTATACAGAACGCCACAGATTCTAGACACTATCTTAGGCCCAGATTGCTGGAATCTGCCATACACACACTGTTTTCTGACTTAGCACACTGCTGTCTACAGAACACCACAGATTAAAGACACTCTAGAGGGCCCAGAGCATTGGAATCTGCAATACCATGTTTCCTGATGTAGTTTCAGCATTGTATACAGAACGCCACAGATTCTAGACACTATCTTAGGCCCAGATTGCTGGAATCTGCCATACACACACTGTTTTCTGACTTAGCACACTGCTGTCTACAGAACACCACAGATTAAAGACACTCTAGAGGGCCCAGAGCATTGGAATCTGCAATACCATGTTTCCTGATGTAGTTTCAGCATTGTATACAGAACGCCACAGATTCTAGACACTATCTTAGGCCCAGATTGCTGGAATCTGCCATACACACACTGTTTTCTGACTTAGCACACTGCTGTCTACAGAACACCACAGATTAAAGACACTCTAGAGGGCCCAGAGCATTGGAATCTGCAATACCATGTTTCCTGATGTAGTTTCAGCATTGTATACAGAACGCCACAGATTCTAGACACTATCTTAGGCCCAGATTGCTGGAATCTGCCATACACACACTGTTTTCTGACTTAGCACACTGCTGTCTACAGAACACCACAGATTAAAGACACTCTAGAGGGCCCAGAGCATTGGAATCTGCAATACCATGTTTCCTGATGTAGTTTCAGCATTGTATACAGAACGCCACAGATTCTAGACACTATCTTAGGCCCAGATTGCTGGAATCTGCCATACACACACTGTTTTCTGACTTAGCACACTGCTGTCTACAGAACACCACAGATTAAAGACACTCTAGAGGGCCCAGAGCATTGGAATCTGCAATACCATGTTTCCTGATGTAGTTTCAGCATTGTATACAGAACGCCACAGATTCTAGACACTATCTTAGGCCCAGATTGCTGGAATCTGCCATACACACACTGTTTTCTGACTTAGCACACTGCTGTCTACAGAACACCACAGATTAAAGACACTCTAGAGGGCCCAGAGCATTGGAATCTGCAATACCATGTTTCCTGATGTAGTTTCAGCATTGTATACAGAACGCCACAGATTCTAGACACTATCTTAGGCCCAGATTGCTGGAATCTGCCATACACACACTGTTTTCTGACTTAGCACACTGCTGTCTACAGAACACCACAGATTAAAGACACTCTAGAGGGCCCAGAGCATTGGAATCTGCAATACCATGTTTCCTGATGTAGTTTCAGCATTGTATACAGAACGCCACAGATTCTAGACACTATCTTAGGCCCAGATTGCTGGAATCTGCCATACACACACTGTTTTCTGACTTAGCACACTGCTGTCTACAGAACACCACAGATTAAAGACACTCTAGAGGGCCCAGAGCATTGGAATCTGCAATACCATGTTTCCTGATGTAGTTTCAGCATTGTATACAGAACGCCACAGATTCTAGACACTATCTTAGGCCCAGATTGCTGGAATCTGCCATACACACACTGTTTTCTGACTTAGCACACTGCTGTCTACAGAACACCACAGATTAAAGACACTCTAGAGGGCCCAGAGCATTGGAATCTGCAATACCATGTTTCCTGATGTAGTTTCAGCATTGTATACAGAACGCCACAGATTCTAGACACTATCTTAGGCCCAGATTGCTGGAATCTGCCATACACACACTGTTTTCTGACTTAGCACACTGCTGTCTACAGAACACCACAGATTAAAGACACTCTAGAGGGCCCAGAGCATTGGAATCTGCAATACCATGTTTCCTGATGTAGTTTCAGCATTGTATACAGAACGCCACAGATTCTAGACACTATCTTAGGCCCAGATTGCTGGAATCTGCCATACACACACTGTTTTCTGACTTAGCACACTGCTGTCTACAGAACACCACAGATTAAAGACACTCTAGAGGGCCCAGAGCATTGGAATCTGCAATACCATGTTTCCTGATGTAGTTTCAGCATTGTATACAGAACGCCACAGATTCTAGACACTATCTTAGGCCCAGATTGCTGGAATCTGCCATACACACACTGTTTTCTGACTTAGCACACTGCTGTCTACAGAACACCACAGATTAAAGACACTCTAGAGGGCCCAGAGCATTGGAATCTGCAATACCATGTTTCCTGATGTAGTTTCAGCATTGTATACAGAACGCCACAGATTCTAGACACTATCTTAGGCCCAGATTGCTGGAATCTGCCATACACACACTGTTTTCTGACTTAGCACACTGCTGTCTACAGAACACCACAGATTAAAGACACTCTAGAGGGCCCAGAGCATTGGAATCTGCAATACCATGTTTCCTGATGTAGTTTCAGCATTGTATACAGAACGCCACAGATTCTAGACACTATCTTAGGCCCAGATTGCTGGAATCTGCCATACACACACTGTTTTCTGACTTAGCACACTGCTGTCTACAGAACACCACAGATTAAAGACACTCTAGAGGGCCCAGAGCATTGGAATCTGCAATACCATGTTTCCTGATGTAGTTTCAGCATTGTATACAGAACGCCACAGATTCTAGACACTATCTTAGGCCCAGATTGCTGGAATCTGCCATACACACACTGTTTTCTGACTTAGCACACTGCTGTCTACAGAACACCACAGATTAAAGACACTCTAGAGGGCCCAGAGCATTGGAATCTGCAATACCATGTTTCCTGATGTAGTTTCAGCATTGTATACAGAACGCCACAGATTCTATGCAATATTTTATTTATAAATTTTTCAAATATTTTGAGAAATGAAAACAATGGAAAAACAGGGACAAACACATAACTCTTCCCCTCACGTCACGTACCATTAACAATGCAAACAGTAAATGCAAACATATTTGTAAACAAATATTGGAACTGGATCAATAAAGCTAATGACTCGTTTTCTGATAAAGCAGACCGTGACATTGGAGAGAAAAATACACACATAGAGGGAAAAGGGAAGGGAGGGAAAGAACAAAAGAACAAAGAACAAATTCAAGGGGGTAAACCCAACATAATAAAGTCGATGCAGAATTCGCCTTTAAATCTGTGAAGAGTAGTATTTACTGTTACGCCATACATCCCATCTGGAATGAAAAATGTTGAGTTTGTCCTGGACCCTTGCAATGGAGTGCTCAAAGGAACAAGTTGTATTAATTGATTGCCACACTTCCTTAATGTGGGGAGTGTCTGTTGTTTTCCAGTGGCGCGTGATCACTAGTTTCGTAGTCATTACGATATGAGCCACTATGGATCTTGACTGATATGGTACCTCCTCCAATCCCAACAGTAGTAATGCTAACTGTGGGGTGAGATCTATATTAATCTTCAGAATATTCTGAATCAAGAATCTCGCTGCCTTCCATAGGGGTTTGATGGTGTCACATTCCCACAAAGTATGCAGGAGCGTCCCTTTCTTCCCACACTGTCTCCAGCACCTATCTGAGGTACCTGGGAACATAAAGTAAAGTTTGCTGGGAGTGTGGTACCACCTCATATAGGTCTTAAACAATACCTCTTTGTGGTTTGTACTATGAAAGTATTTATGAATGTTATTAAATGTAGCGTACCAATCATCCAGATCTGGTTTAATGTTTAGTTCCTGCTCCCATTTGGTCATTGGATGATTAGTGGTGGAGTTGAGGGATTCTGTTAACTGTATATAAAAACTAGAGATGCCTTTTTTCTTTTTAAATAGCTTGTCTATCAAGGTCAGCTGTGGAGTAATACGTCTGTCTTTAATTACCAGTTTGTTGGTAAATTCCCTGATCTTAAGATATCTATATAGATCATCTCTGCCCAAGCAGAATTTCCCTTTAAGCTCTGAAAATGGGAGTACTTTGTCATCCCTAATAAAATCTTGCAGGGAGGTGATACCTTTATCCTTCCACTCTTGGATGGGCACCATATCAGTCTGATCATGAAGAAAGTCAAGTGTGCAATCTGTTAGGGGTGAATGAATCTTTCCCCTCCTCACATCTAGGAAAGATTTCCATATACTATCCGAGAATTTTATTATATTAATATGAGGAGGGGGAAGGGGAATGCCTAGAATAGGTGCTAACAGTCTTGATTTTAAAGTTCCCAATCCACATATCTGTCTCTCAATCTGGACCCATATTTTGTCTGGGTTGTTGGACCACCAGTGAGAGATCTGGTCCAAAACCGCTGCATGAAAATAAAATTTAATGTGGGGAACTCCTAGGCCTCCTTTCTTTTGGTGTCTAAGGATAGTTCTGAAAGCTACCCTAGACTTTTTGTGTTCCCAAATGTATTTCCTTAACCTATCATTCAACGTCGCGAAGTAAGCTTCAGGAATGTCGACTGGTATTGACCTGAAGAGATACAAAAGTCTGGGCAGGAGTAGCATTTTATACGCTGCTACTCTGCCCAGCCAAGATACATTGCTTTTTGAGAGTTCAGCCATGTCCTTAGCCATTTGGGAGGCTAGTTTAGGAAAATTATTGTCAAAGAGTTTTGAAGAAGGATGCGATACCTGTATGCCCAGATACGTAATTTTTGATTTTTGCCAGTCCAGTTTAAATCGGTGTGTGAGAACAGATAGTGTCTCTTGATCAATATTGATGGGGAGAGCTTGGGACTTTTCCTGATTAATCTTGTAAAAAGATAGTCGCCCAAAGGAGTCGGCAATCTCAAAGAAGTTTTCCAGGGATTTTAGTGGGTCAGTCAGAGTCAAAATAACGTCATCTGCAAATAAAGCTAGTTTATATTCACTGTGTCCCACTTTTATTCCTTGCACACCTGAAGTGGATCTGATAGCGGCTGCCAAAGGTTCTATAGAGAGAACAAATAACAGGGGAGAGAATGGGCATCCCTGTCTTGTTCCATTTGAAATACTAAAGGATTCTGACATGCACCCATTGACATATACACTAGTTGACGGGTTACTATACAGTGCTCCAATGCCGGATAGAATATCTCCCTTTATGCCAAAAGCTTCCAGAGTCTTAAAGGCAAACAGCCAATTAATTCGGTCAAATGCCTTTTCTGCGTCTATCGTTAGGAAGACTGCTGGAGTTCTATACTTTTCACAGCACT
The DNA here is from genome assembly GCF_905171765.1 of Bufo bufo. Taxonomy (NCBI): domain Eukaryota; kingdom Metazoa; phylum Chordata; class Amphibia; order Anura; family Bufonidae; genus Bufo; species Bufo bufo. Next base: position 10,702 of record NW_024401198.1, read on the forward strand.
GGAGCAGGGATAGAACCCGTCTTGTGTTGTCAGGTCCCTGTCTATTTTTAAGGAATCCCACTTGGTCTCCATGGATTAGTTCAGGCAAAATACTTTGAAATCTGTCAGCTATGATTTTTGAGTATATTTTTAAGTCTACATTAAGTAGGGAGATTGGCCTATAATTTTTGATTTCTAGGGGATCTTTGTCTGGTTTCGGAATTGTGACAATATTGGCCCCCAGCATATCTGCTGGGAAATTACCGGTACTAAATGCCAGATTGAAGATCTTGTGGACATGGGGGAGGAGTATGTCTATATATTTTTTATAATATTCTATTGGGAAGCCATCTGGGCCTGGGGACTTCTGGTTGGGGGAAGAATTAATAGCCTTGATGATTTCATCCTGGGAAATTGGGAGATTTAGTCTTTGAAGATGGTCAGGATTGATTGTAGGGAGATTAAGTTTTCCCAGAAATTCCATTATTTGATCTTCCTTTATTTGGTGGTGGGGGTCCGGAGTTAAGTTATACAGATCTCTATAAAATTGAGCAAAGGCATTGGCAATATCTCTGGGAGCTAATTTGATCTGCCTCGAGATAGGGTGTATGATTTGGCGAATTTTGGATCTCTGGAATTGTGTCTTCAGACGTCTGGCTAATAGTGCACCTGCCTTATTGTGGTGGGAGTAGAAGTTCAATTTAGATTGTCTCACCATCTTTTCATATTTAAACAGTAAAAGGTTATATACTTTGAATCTAATTTTTTGGAGTTCCTGCTTCAATGAAAAAGTTGGATTAAGTTTATGCTCAGACTCTAGTTTCTTAATTAACTGCAAGGATTCATCTAGCTCTTTCTCTCTTTGCTTTTTAAGATAACAGCTAAGGGATAAAAATGATCCTCTGATCTTAGCCTTGTGTGCAGACCATATTATAAACGGATCCATTCCCGGGGTATTATTAATTTCAAAGTATTCTTTCAAATCCTTGCTGATAGAGTCTAACACTTTCTGATTTTTTAAAACAAAGGAGTCTAGCCTCCACACAAAGTCATTAGTTTGGGGTCTATTAGTCAGAATTGTAAGTGAAATAGGGGCGTGGTCAGTCCATACAATATTCCCAATGTCAGACAATGAAACTAGATCAATAAGGGGCTTTTCAATCAAGAAGTAATCAATCCTGGAATAAGAGTTGTTCTTATGGGAAAAATGGGTGTAATCCTTCTCTGTAGCATGTTTCAGCCTCCAGATATCATACAGACCATTATAATCTATCAAATTTTTGATCGCCATATCTCTATACCTGGCACCATGTGTAGTATCTAATTGTGGACACAATACAGCATTAAAGTCTCCTCCCATTATTAGATGTCCCCTTTTAACTTTATCAATTTTCCTGAGCAGTTTTTTAAGAAATCTAGTTTGACCAAAGTTGGGGGCGTACAAATTGACTAAAGTAAAAAGATTATTATCTATGAGTACTACCAATATGATATATCTCCCTTCAGGATCAATAATCTGCTCTTTGATTTCCACTGTCACTGTATCTTTAAATGCAATCATAACACCCCTTTTCTTTTTGCTATATGTGGAATACACAATTTTTGGAAAGCGCTTATGGCGCATGATAGGGGTATTATTGGTGGAGAAGTGTGTCTCCTGGGCATACAGGACATCGCATCTACTTTTCACTGCCTCCTTCCACAGCTGGTGTCGCTTGAATGGGGAGTTTAGTCCCCTCACATTTATTGAGACTAGGGCAACAGACATGGTCGAAAATCATACATTGCTATGTATCTCCAAATTGTCAGGCCAAAATACCAGTCATATTTACCAAAGATCGCGACGTTGAAATCGATGGGGATCTCAGGTCCAGGACGATAATAGAGGGTGTAGGCGTGTACAGAGGCTTCAGAATCTGCAGTAGTGGCATGGCATATGTAAAAAGCTACTGGATAAAAAACAGCAGCTGTAAAAAGAAAAAAAAAAACCAAACAGCCCTTTTAAAAAAACTGGGCTAAACCGAATAGATGGGCTTGTACCATCAAAGGTAGAAAAACAGTCTATAGGGCGAATAAGTCCGGCTACCATGGGGAGTGTCCCTCCACAGTCTCAATGCTCAATGTTGTAGCCTCAAGCTGGATTTCTTGATCTTATCTCTCTTTAGCTTCTTTGTCCTTCCTTGGTCTGCCAGGGCGTTGGCTCCTCTGTGATCTGCCGCGGTGGCCATCTTGGAATCTCGTCGCTGGAGTGATTTCCAGACCCCATTTTTCTAGAGTGGCTTTTGCATGGTCTGGGGAAGTCAATGCATGTATAGCTCCGTCTTTAAAAACTAAGACCTTGACTGGGAACCCCCATCTGTAATTTATCCCATTTGCAGCTAGAGTTCTTGTAATGTCACTGAAGGTCCTCCTGGTTTTTATGGTCGCCGCAGATAAGTCAGTAAATAGCTTTAGGTCGGCAAATTGATCCGGGAGAGAGGGGTTCTTCCTCATCTCCCTCATCATCAGTTCTTTTATATGATAGAAAGTAAAGCGGGCCAAAACGTCTCTGGGTATGTCTTTGTTCAAGAATGAGGGTTTTGGGAGCCTATGAGCCCGATCAATGCTTAGTTCATAGTCCTTGGCATGGGGAATTAAAACTTTGACCAGGTCCACAATGTATGGGACAAGATCTCGATTAGATACTGACTCCGGGACGCCCCGGAACTTTATATTGTTTCGCCTGCTGCGATCCTCTAGATCATTCACTTTAGCCTGCAGCGTCTCCACTGTGTCCTCAAATGCATTATGCCTGTCAATAATATCATTCTGTGACTCCGCAAAGTCTCCCATCTTATTCTCCACATGAGAGACTCTGTCCCCGATTTCATCAATGGCTTGCTGTAGTGGAACTATAGCAGCTTTAAAATCATGATTAATCGAGCTTTTAAGTGCTAAAAGCATATCCTTGAGGAGCGTCGCTGAAAGCTCTTTATCAGCCGCCTGAAAGCTCTCAAAAGTGTCGGGGACTCGGTCAGAAGTTGGAAGTGTACTTACTGTGGCATGAGCTTTGCTTTGCTTTGGGATGGCACCAGCCGTTCGTAGAGGAGACTTTGCTTGTGTAGCAGTTAGATCCACTGTGGTACTGTCGAGGTCTCCCTGTTCTCGGTCGCTCTGTTCCATAGAGTCGGATGAATGGGGATTCCGCCTTACACTCGCCGTCGCGTCTCCTTTGCCTTTTCCTTTGTCTAGGCCGAGTGTGGTTGCGGCCCTGTCGCGGCTCTCCCTCGATGAGTCTCTAGAGTCTTTAGACCTTTTCCCCCTCTCGAGCGGAATATAGGGAGGTTGATGTTCTCCCCGTTCTCGATCATCTCTTTCCACCGAATCGGGTGCATGGGGATTACGATTCGCATGTGCCGTCGCGTCCCCTTTGTTTTTCCCTATGATCGGAGTGGGTGCGTCTGCGGCCCTGTCGGGTCTCTCTTTCGATGAATCTCTCGAATCTGTAGTTGCTTTCCCCCTTTTAAGCGGGGTGCATGGAGGCAATTGTAGAATCTTTCGATTGGGGTTAGTTGGAGTGGAATAAAACGATTTTCTGTCCACTGCTGGGGCTCTCTGAGAGCTAGAGCCCGATGAGGCGTCTGATGCAGTTCCAGCATCGTCCCGGTCGTCTAGCTCATGGCTGGAAAAAGACATGCTTCTTCTCCTAGAACGATCGGATTTCTTTGCTGTCCTCATTCCCCTCTTCTTGGACTTCTTGGTATTGAAGAAATTATCCATTTTGAGGCAATTTTAGTGTTTAAATGTCGCTTTTAGAGCAATTCTGTGGAGGAGCTCCTTCCTCACACGACCATCTCCTCCTGCAGTCAAGCCACGCCCCCAACGCCACAGATTCTAGACACTATCTTAGGCCCAGATTGCTGGAATCTGCCATACACACACTGTTTTCTGACTTAGCACACTGCTGTCTACAGAACACCACAGATTAAAGACACTCTAGAGGGCCCAGAGCATTGGAATCTGCAATACCATGTTTCCTGATGTAGTTTCAGCATTGTATACAGAACGCCACAGATTCTAGACACTATCTTAGGCCCAGATTGCTGGAATCTGCCATACACACACTGTTTTCTGACTTAGCACACTGCTGTCTACAGAACACCACAGATTAAAGACACTCTAGAGGGCCCAGAGCATTGGAATCTGCAATACCATGTTTCCTGATGTAGTTTCAGCATTGTATACAGAACGCCACAGATTCTAGACACTATCTTAGGCCCAGATTGCTGGAATCTGCCATACACACACTGTTTTCTGACTTAGCACACTGCTGTCTACAGAACACCACAGATTAAAGACACTCTAGAGGGCCCAGAGCATTGGAATCTGCAATACCATGTTTCCTGATGTAGTTTCAGCATTGTATACAGAACGCCACAGATTCTAGACACTATCTTAGGCCCAGATTGCTGGAATCTGCCATACACACACTGTTTTCTGACTTAGCACACTGCTGTCTACAGAACACCACAGATTAAAGACACTCTAGAGGGCCCAGAGCATTGGAATCTGCAATACCATGTTTCCTGATGTAGTTTCAGCATTGTATACAGAACGCCACAGATTCTAGACACTATCTTAGGCCCAGATTGCTGGAATCTGCCATACACACACTGTTTTCTGACTTAGCACACTGCTGTCTACAGAACACCACAGATTAAAGACACTCTAGAGGGCCCAGAGCATTGGAATCTGCAATACCATGTTTCCTGATGTAGTTTCAGCATTGTATACAGAACGCCACAGATTCTAGACACTATCTTAGGCCCAGATTGCTGGAATCTGCCATACACACACTGTTTTCTGACTTAGCACACTGCTGTCTACAGAACACCACAGATTAAAGACACTCTAGAGGGCCCAGAGCATTGGAATCTGCAATACCATGTTTCCTGATGTAGTTTCAGCATTGTATACAGAACGCCACAGATTCTAGACACTATCTTAGGCCCAGATTGCTGGAATCTGCCATACACACACTGTTTTCTGACTTAGCACACTGCTGTCTACAGAACACCACAGATTAAAGACACTCTAGAGGGCCCAGAGCATTGGAATCTGCAATACCATGTTTCCTGATGTAGTTTCAGCATTGTATACAGAACGCCACAGATTCTAGACACTATCTTAGGCCCAGATTGCTGGAATCTGCCATACACACACTGTTTTCTGACTTAGCACACTGCTGTCTACAGAACACCACAGATTAAAGACACTCTAGAGGGCCCAGAGCATTGGAATCTGCAATACCATGTTTCCTGATGTAGTTTCAGCATTGTATACAGAACGCCACAGATTCTAGACACTATCTTAGGCCCAGATTGCTGGAATCTGCCATACACACACTGTTTTCTGACTTAGCACACTGCTGTCTACAGAACACCACAGATTAAAGACACTCTAGAGGGCCCAGAGCATTGGAATCTGCAATACCATGTTTCCTGATGTAGTTTCAGCATTGTATACAGAACGCCACAGATTCTAGACACTATCTTAGGCCCAGATTGCTGGAATCTGCCATACACACACTGTTTTCTGACTTAGCACACTGCTGTCTACAGAACACCACAGATTAAAGACACTCTAGAGGGCCCAGAGCATTGGAATCTGCAATACCATGTTTCCTGATGTAGTTTCAGCATTGTATACAGAACGCCACAGATTCTAGACACTATCTTAGGCCCAGATTGCTGGAATCTGCCATACACACACTGTTTTCTGACTTAGCACACTGCTGTCTACAGAACACCACAGATTAAAGACACTCTAGAGGGCCCAGAGCATTGGAATCTGCAATACCATGTTTCCTGATGTAGTTTCAGCATTGTATACAGAACGCCACAGATTCTAGACACTATCTTAGGCCCAGATTGCTGGAATCTGCCATACACACACTGTTTTCTGACTTAGCACACTGCTGTCTACAGAACACCACAGATTAAAGACACTCTAGAGGGCCCAGAGCATTGGAATCTGCAATACCATGTTTCCTGATGTAGTTTCAGCATTGTATACAGAACGCCACAGATTCTAGACACTATCTTAGGCCCAGATTGCTGGAATCTGCCATACACACACTGTTTTCTGACTTAGCACACTGCTGTCTACAGAACACCACAGATTAAAGACACTCTAGAGGGCCCAGAGCATTGGAATCTGCAATACCATGTTTCCTGATGTAGTTTCAGCATTGTATACAGAACGCCACAGATTCTAGACACTATCTTAGGCCCAGATTGCTGGAATCTGCCATACACACACTGTTTTCTGACTTAGCACACTGCTGTCTACAGAACACCACAGATTAAAGACACTCTAGAGGGCCCAGAGCATTGGAATCTGCAATACCATGTTTCCTGATGTAGTTTCAGCATTGTATACAGAACGCCACAGATTCTAGACACTATCTTAGGCCCAGATTGCTGGAATCTGCCATACACACACTGTTTTCTGACTTAGCACACTGCTGTCTACAGAACACCACAGATTAAAGACACTCTAGAGGGCCCAGAGCATTGGAATCTGCAATACCATGTTTCCTGATGTAGTTTCAGCATTGTATACAGAACGCCACAGATTCTAGACACTATCTTAGGCCCAGATTGCTGGAATCTGCCATACACACACTGTTTTCTGACTTAGCACACTGCTGTCTACAGAACACCACAGATTAAAGACACTCTAGAGGGCCCAGAGCATTGGAATCTGCAATACCATGTTTCCTGATGTAGTTTCAGCATTGTATACAGAACGCCACAGATTCTAGACACTATCTTAGGCCCAGATTGCTGGAATCTGCCATACACACACTGTTTTCTGACTTAGCACACTGCTGTCTACAGAACACCACAGATTAAAGACACTCTAGAGGGCCCAGAGCATTGGAATCTGCAATACCATGTTTCCTGATGTAGTTTCAGCATTGTATACAGAACGCCACAGATTCTAGACACTATCTTAGGCCCAGATTGCTGGAATCTGCCATACACACACTGTTTTCTGACTTAGCACACTGCTGTCTACAGAACACCACAGATTAAAGACACTCTAGAGGGCCCAGAGCATTGGAATCTGCAATACCATGTTTCCTGATGTAGTTTCAGCATTGTATACAGAACGCCACAGATTCTAGACACTATCTTAGGCCCAGATTGCTGGAATCTGCCATACACACACTGTTTTCTGACTTAGCACACTGCTGTCTACAGAACACCACAGATTAAAGACACTCTAGAGGGCCCAGAGCATTGGAATCTGCAATACCATGTTTCCTGATGTAGTTTCAGCATTGTATACAGAACGCCACAGATTCTAGACACTATCTTAGGCCCAGATTGCTGGAATCTGCCATACACACACTGTTTTCTGACTTAGCACACTGCTGTCTACAGAACACCACAGATTAAAGACACTCTAGAGGGCCCAGAGCATTGGAATCTGCAATACCATGTTTCCTGATGTAGTTTCAGCATTGTATACAGAACGCCACAGATTCTAGACACTATCTTAGGCCCAGATTGCTGGAATCTGCCATACACACACTGTTTTCTGACTTAGCACACTGCTGTCTACAGAACACCACAGATTAAAGACACTCTAGAGGGCCCAGAGCATTGGAATCTGCAATACCATGTTTCCTGATGTAGTTTCAGCATTGTATACAGAACGCCACAGATTCTAGACACTATCTTAGGCCCAGATTGCTGGAATCTGCCATACACACACTGTTTTCTGACTTAGCACACTGCTGTCTACAGAACACCACAGATTAAAGACACTCTAGAGGGCCCAGAGCATTGGAATCTGCAATACCATGTTTCCTGATGTAGTTTCAGCATTGTATACAGAACGCCACAGATTCTAGACACTATCTTAGGCCCAGATTGCTGGAATCTGCCATACACACACTGTTTTCTGACTTAGCACACTGCTGTCTACAGAACACCACAGATTAAAGACACTCTAGAGGGCCCAGAGCATTGGAATCTGCAATACCATGTTTCCTGATGTAGTTTCAGCATTGTATACAGAACGCCACAGATTCTAGACACTATCTTAGGCCCAGATTGCTGGAATCTGCCATACACACACTGTTTTCTGACTTAGCACACTGCTGTCTACAGAACACCACAGATTAAAGACACTCTAGAGGGCCCAGAGCATTGGAATCTGCAATACCATGTTTCCTGATGTAGTTTCAGCATTGTATACAGAACGCCACAGATTCTAGACACTATCTTAGGCCCAGATTGCTGGAATCTGCCATACACACACTGTTTTCTGACTTAGCACACTGCTGTCTACAGAACACCACAGATTAAAGACACTCTAGAGGGCCCAGAGCATTGGAATCTGCAATACCATGTTTCCTGATGTAGTTTCAGCATTGTATACAGAACGCCACAGATTCTAGACACTATCTTAGGCCCAGATTGCTGGAATCTGCCATACACACACTGTTTTCTGACTTAGCACACTGCTGTCTACAGAACACCACAGATTAAAGACACTCTAGAGGGCCCAGAGCATTGGAATCTGCAATACCATGTTTCCTGATGTAGTTTCAGCATTGTATACAGAACGCCACAGATTCTAGACACTATCTTAGGCCCAGATTGCTGGAATCTGCCATACACACACTGTTTTCTGACTTAGCACACTGCTGTCTACAGAACACCACAGATTAAAGACACTCTAGAGGGCCCAGAGCATTGGAATCTGCAATACCATGTTTCCTGATGTAGTTTCAGCATTGTATACAGAACGCCACAGATTCTAGACACTATCTTAGGCCCAGATTGCTGGAATCTGCCATACACACACTGTTTTCTGACTTAGCACACTGCTGTCTACAGAACACCACAGATTAAAGACACTCTAGAGGGCCCAGAGCATTGGAATCTGCAATACCATGTTTCCTGATGTAGTTTCAGCATTGTATACAGAACGCCACAGATTCTAGACACTATCTTAGGCCCAGATTGCTGGAATCTGCCATACACACACTGTTTTCTGACTTAGCACACTGCTGTCTACAGAACACCACAGATTAAAGACACTCTAGAGGGCCCAGAGCATTGGAATCTGCAATACCATGTTTCCTGATGTAGTTTCAGCATTGTATACAGAACGCCACAGATTCTAGACACTATCTTAGGCCCAGATTGCTGGAATCTGCCATACACACACTGTTTTCTGACTTAGCACACTGCTGTCTACAGAACACCACAGATTAAAGACACTCTAGAGGGCCCAGAGCATTGGAATCTGCAATACCATGTTTCCTGATGTAGTTTCAGCATTGTATACAGAACGCCACAGATTCTAGACACTATCTTAGGCCCAGATTGCTGGAATCTGCCATACACACACTGTTTTCTGACTTAGCACACTGCTGTCTACAGAACACCACAGATTAAAGACACTCTAGAGGGCCCAGAGCATTGGAATCTGCAATACCATGTTTCCTGATGTAGTTTCAGCATTGTATACAGAACGCCACAGATTCTAGACACTATCTTAGGCCCAGATTGCTGGAATCTGCCATACACACACTGTTTTCTGACTTAGCACACTGCTGTCTACAGAACACCACAGATTAAAGACACTCTAGAGGGCCCAGAGCATTGGAATCTGCAATACAATGTTTCCTGATGTAGTTTCAGCATTGTATACAGAACGCCACAGATTCTAGACACTATCTTAGGCCCAGATTGCTGGAATCTGCCATACACACACTGTTTTCTGACTTAGCACACTGCTGTCTACAGAACACCACAGATTAAAGACACTCTAGAGGGCCCAGAGCATTGGAATCTGCAATACAATGTTTCCTGATGTAGTTTCAGCATTGTATACAGAACGCCACAGATTCTAGACACTATCTTAGGCCCAGATTGCTGGAATCTGCCATACACACACTGTTTTCTGACTTAGCACACTGCTGTCTACAGAACACCACAGATTAAAGACACTCTAGAGGGCCCAGAGCATTGGAATCTGCAATACCATGTTTCCTGATGTAGTTTCAGCATTGTATACAGAACGCCACAGATTCTAGACACTATCTTAGGCCCAGATTGCTGGAATCTGCCATACACACACTGTTTTCTGACTTAGCACACTGCTGTCTACAGAACACCACAGATTAAAGACACTCTAGAGGGCCCAGAGCATTGGAATCTGCAATACAATGTTTCCTGATGTAGTTTCAGCATTGTATACAGAACGCCACAGATTCTAGACACTATCTTAGGCCCAGATTGCTGGAATCTGCCATACACACACTGTTTTCTGACTTAGCACACTGCTGTCTACAGAACACCACAGATTAAAGACACTCTAGAGGGCCCAGAGCATTGGAATCTGCAATACAATGTTTCCTGATGTAGTTTCAGCATTGTATACAGAACGCCACAGATTCTAGACACTATCTTAGGCCCAGATTGCTGGAATCTGCCATACACACACTGTTTTCTGACTTAGCACACTGCTGTCTACAGAACACCACAGATTAAAGACACTCTAGAGGGCCCAGAGCATTGGAATCTGCAATACCATGTTTCCTGATGTAGTTTCAGCATTGTATACAGAACGCCACAGATTCTAGACACTATCTTAGGCCCAGATTGCTGGAATCTGCCATACACACACTGTTTTCTGACTTAGCACACTGCTGTCTACAGAACACCACAGATTAAAGACACTCTAGAGGGCCCAGAGCATTGGAATCTGCAATACAATGTTTCCTGATGTAGTTTCAGCATTGTATACAGAACGCCACAGATTCTAGACACTATCTTAGGCCCAGATTGCTGGAATCTGCCATACACACACTGTTTTCTGACTTAGCACACTGCTGTCTACAGAACACCACAGATTAAAGACACTCTAGAGGGCCCAGAGCATTGGAATCTGCAATACAATGTTTCCTGATGTAGTTTCAGCATTGTATACAGAACGCCACAGATTCTAGACACTATCTTAGGCCCAGATTGCTGGAATCTGCCATACACACACTGTTTTCTGACTTAGCACACTGCTGTCTACAGAACACCACAGATTAAAGACACTCTAGAGGGCCCAGAGCATTGGAATCTGCAATACAATGTTTCCTGATGTAGTTTCAGCATTGTATACAGAACGCCACAGATTCTAGACACTATCTTAGGCCCAGATTGCTGGAATCTGCCATACACACACTGTTTTCTGACTTAGCACACTGCTGTCTACAGAACACCACAGATTAAAGACACTCTAGAGGGCCCAGAGCATTGGAAGAATCTGCAATACAATGTTTCCTGATGTAGTTTCAGCATTGTATACAGAACGCCACAGATTCTAGACACTATCTTAGGCCCAGATTGCTGGAATCTGCCATACACACACTGTTTTCTGACTTAGCACACTGCTGTCTACAGAACACCACAGATTAAAGACACTCTAGAGGGCCCAGAGCATTGGAATCTGCAATACAATGTTTCCTGATGTAGTTTCAGCATTGTATACAGAACGCCACAGATTCTAGACACTATCTTAGGCCCAGATTGCTGGAATCTGCCATACACACACTGTTTTCTGACTTAGCACACTGCTGTCTACAGAACACCACAGATTAAAGACACTCTAGAGGGCCCAGAGCATTGGAATCTGCAATACAATGTTTCCTGATGTAGTTTCAGCATTGTATACAGAACGCCACAGATTCTAGACACTATCTTAGGCCCAGATTGCTGGAATCTGCCATACACACACTGTTTTCTGACTTAGCACACTGCTGTCTACAGAACACCACAGATTAAAGACACTCTAGAGGGCCCAGAGCATTGGAATCTGCAATACAATGTTTCCTGATGTAGTTTCAGCATTGTATACAGAACGCCACAGATTCTAGACACTATCTTAGGCCCAGATTGCTGGAATCTGCCATACACACACTGTTTTCTGACTTAGCACACTGCTGTCTACAGAACACCACAGATTAAAGACACTCTAGAGGGCCCAGAGCATTGGAATCTGCAATACAATGTTTCCTGATGTAGTTTCAGCATTGTATACAGAACGCCACAGATTCTAGACACTATCTTAGGCCCAGATTGCTGGAATCTGCCATACACACACTGTTTTCTGACTTAGCACACTGCTGTCTACAGAACACCACAGATTAAAGACACTCTAGAGGGCCCAGAGCATTGGAATCTGCAATACAATGTTTCCTGATGTAGTTTCAGCATTGTATACAGAACGCCACAGATTCTAGACACTATCTTAGGCCCAGATTGCTGGAATCTGCCATACACACACTGTTTTCTGACTTAGCACACTGCTGTCTACAGAACACCACAGATTAAAGACACTCTAGAGGGCCCAGAGCATTGGAATCTGCAATACAATGTTTCCTGATGTAGTTTCAGCATTGTATACAGAACGCCACAGATTCTAGACACTATCTTAGGCCCAGATTGCTGGAATCTGCCATACACACACTGTTTTCTGACTTAGCACACTGCTGTCTACAGAACACCACAGATTAAAGACACTCTAGAGGGCCCAGAGCATTGGAATCTGCAATACAATGTTTCCTGATGTAGTTTCAGCATTGTATACAGAACGCCACAGATTCTAGACACTATCTTAGGCCCAGATTGCTGGAATCTGCCATACACACACTGTTTTCTGACTTAGCACACTGCTGTCTACAGAACACCACAGATTAAAGACACTCTAGAGGGCCCAGAGCATTGGAATCTGCAATACAATGTTTCCTGATAGTTTCAGCATTGTATACAGAACGCCACAGATTCTAGACACTATCTTAGGCCCAGATTGCTGGAATCTGCCATACACACACTGTTTTCTGACTTAGCACACTGCTGTCTACAGAACACCACAGATTAAAGACACTCTAGAGGGCCCAGAGCATTGGAATCTGCAATACAATGTTTCCTGATGTAGTTTCAGCATTGTATACAGAACGCCACAGATTCTAGACACTATCTTAGGCCCAGATTGCTGGAATCTGCCATACACACACTGTTTTCTGACTTAGCACACTGCTGTCTACAGAACACCACAGATTAAAGACACTCTAGAGGGCCCAGAGCATTGGAATCTGCAATACAATGTTTCCTGATGTAGTTTCAGCATTGTATACAGAACGCCACAGATTCTAGACACTATCTTAGGCCCAGATTGCTGGAATCTGCCATACACACACTGTTTTCTGACTTAGCACACTGCTGTCTACAGAACACCACAGATTAAAGACACTCTAGAGGGCCCAGAGCATTGGAATCTGCAATACAATGTTTCCTGATGTAGTTTCAGCATTGTATACAGAACGCCACAGATTCTAGACACTATCTTAGGCCCAGATTGCTGGAATCTGCCATACACACACTGTTTTCTGACTTAGCACACTGCTGTCTACAGAACACCACAGATTAAAGACACTCTAGAGGGCCCAGAGCATTGGAATCTGCAATACAATGTTTCCTGATGTAGTTTCAGCATTGTATACAGAACGCCACAGATTCTAGACACTATCTTAGGCCCAGATTGCTGGAATCTGCCATACACACACTGTTTTCTGACTTAGCACACTGCTGTCTACAGAACACCACAGATTAAAGACACTCTAGAGGGCCCAGAGCATTGGAATCTGCAATACAATGTTTCCTGATGTAGTTTCAGCATTGTATACAGAACGCCACAGATTCTAGACACTATCTTAGGCCCAGATTGCTGGAATCTGCCATACACACACTGTTTTCTGACTTAGCACACTGCTGTCTACAGAACACCACAGATTAAAGACACTCTAGAGGGCCCAGAGCATTGGAATCTGCAATACAATGTTTCCTGATGTAGTTTCAGCATTGTATACAGAACGCCACAGATTCTAGACACTATCTTAGGCCCAGATTGCTGGAATCTGCCATACACACACTGTTTTCTGACTTAGCACACTGCTGTCTACAGAACACCACAGATTAAAGACACTCTAGAGGGCCCAGAGCATTGGAATCTGCAATACAATGTTTCCTGATGTAGTTTCAGCATTGTATACAGAACGCCACAGATTCTAGACACTATCTTAGGCCCAGATTGCTGGAATCTGCCATACACACACTGTTTTCTGACTTAGCACACTGCTGTCTACAGAACACCACAGATTAAAGACACTCTAGAGGGCCCAGAGCATTGGAATCTGCAATACAATGTTTCCTGATGTAGTTTCAGCATTGTATACAGAACGCCACAGATTCTAGACACTATCTTAGGCCCAGATTGCTGGAATCTGCCATACACACACTGTTTTCTGACTTAGCACACTGCTGTCTACAGAACACCACAGATTAAAGACACTCTAGAGGGCCCAGAGCATTGGAATCTGCAATACAATGTTTCCTGATGTAGTTTCAGCATTGTATACAGAACGCCACAGATTCTAGACACTATCTTAGGCCCAGATTGCTGGAATCTGCCATACACACACTGTTTTCTGACTTAGCACACTGCTGTCTACAGAACACCACAGATTAAAGACACTCTAGAGGGCCCAGAGCATTGGAATCTGCAATACAATGTTTCCTGATGTAGTTTCAGCATTGTATACAGAACGCCACAGATTCTAGACACTATCTTAGGCCCAGATTGCTGGAATCTGCCATACACACACTGTTTTCTGACTTAGCACACTGCTGTCTACAGAACACCACAGATTAAAGACACTCTAGAGGGCCCAGAGCATTGGAATCTGCAATACAATGTTTCCTGATGTAGTTTCAGCATTGTATACAGAACGCCACAGATTCTAGACACTATCTTCGGCCCAGATTGCTGGAATCTGCCATACACACACTGTTTTCTGACTTAGCACACTGCTGTCTACAGAACACCACAGATTAAAGACACTCTAGAGGGCCCAGAGCATTGGAATCTGCAATACAATGTTTCCTGATGTAGTTTCAGCATTGTATACAGAACGCCACAGATTCTAGACACTATCTTAGGCCCAGATTGCTGGAATCTGCCATACACACACTGTTTTCTGACTTAGCACACTGCTGTCTACAGAACACCACAGATTAAAGACACTCTAGAGGGCCCAGAGCATTGGAATCTGCAATACAATGTTTCCTGATGTAGTTTCAGCATTGTATACAGAACGCCACAGATTCTAGACACTATCTTAGGCCCAGATTGCTGGAATCTGCCATACACACACTGTTTTCTGACTTAGCACACTGCTGTCTACAGAACACCACAGATTAAAGACACTCTAGAGGGCCCAGAGCATTGGAATCTGCAATACACACACTGTTTTCTGACTTAGCACACTGCTGTCTACAGAACACCACAGAAAGAAGGCCCAGAGCTTTGGAATCTGCAATACAAGCTTTCCTGATGTAATGAATTTGCCATACACACTGTTTTCTGACTTGGCACACTGCTGGCTACAGAACGCCACAGATTGAGGGCCCAGAGCATTGGAATCTGCAATACAAGGTTTCCTGATGTAATTACAGCATTGTGTACAGAACGCCACAGATTCTACACATCTTACGCCCAGATTGCTGGAATCTGCCATACACACACTGTTTTCTGATTTGGCACACTGCTGGCTACAGAACGCCACAGGTTGAGGGCCCAGAGCATTGGAATCTGCAATACAAGGTTTCCTGATGTAATGAATTTGCCATACACACTGTTTTCTGACTTAGCACACTGCTGGCTACAGAACGCCACAGATTGAGGGCCCAGAGCATTGGAATCTGCAATACAAGGTTTCCTGATGTAGTTTCAGCATTGTATACAGAACGCCACAGATTCTAGACACTATCTTAGGCCCAGATTGCTGGAATCTGCCATACACACACTGTTTTCTGACTTAGCACACTGCTGTCTACAGAACACCACAGATTAAAGACACTCTAGAGGGCCCAGAGCATTGGAATCTGCAATACAATGTTTCCTGATGTAGTTTCAGCATTGTATACAGAACGCCACAGATTCTAGACACTATCTTAGGCCCAGATTGCTGGAATCTGCCATACACACACTGTTTTCTGACTTAGCACACTGCTGTCTACAGAACACCACAGATTAAAGACACTCTAGAGGGCCCAGAGCATTGGAATCTGCAATACAATGTTTCCTGATGTAGTTTCAGCATTGTATACAGAACGCCACAGATTCTAGACACTATCTTAGGCCCAGATTGCTGGAATCTGCCATACACACACTGTTTTCTGACTTAGCACACTGCTGTCTACAGAACACCACTAAAGACACTCTAGAGGGCCCAGAGCATTGGAATCTGCAATACAATGTTTCCTGATGTAGTTTCAGCATTGTATACAGAACGCCACAGATTCTAGACACTATCTTAGGCCCAGATTGCTGGAATCTGCCATACACACACTGTTTTCTGACTTAGCACACTGCTGTCTACAGAACACCACAGATTAAAGACACTCTAGAGGGCCCAGAGCATTGGAATCTGCAATACAATGTTTCCTGATGTAGTTTCAGCATTGTATACAGAACGCCACAGATTCTAGACACTATCTTAGGCCCAGATTGCTGGAATCTGCCATACACACACTGTTTTCTGACTTAGCACACTGCTGTCTACAGAACACCACAGATTAAAGACACTCTAGAGGGCCCAGAGCATTGGAATCTGCAATACAATGTTTCCTGATGTAGTTTCAGCATTGTATACAGAACGCCACAGATTCTAGACACTATCTTAGGCCCAGATTGCTGGAATCTGCCATACACACACTGTTTTCTGACTTAGCACACTGCTGTCTACAGAACACCACAGATTAAAGACACTCTAGAGGGCCCAGAGCATTGGAATCTGCAATACAATGTTTCCTGATGTAGTTTCAGCATTGTATACAGAACGCCACAGATTCTAGACACTATCTTAGGCCCAGATTGCTGGAATCTGCCATACACACACTGTTTTCTGACTTAGCACACTGCTGTCTACAGAACACCACAGATTAAAGACACTCTAGAGGGCCCAGAGCATTGGAATCTGCAATACAATGTTTCCTGATGTAGTTTCAGCATTGTATACAGAACGCCACAGATTCTAGACACTATCTTAGGCCCAGATTGCTGGAATCTGCCATACACACACTGTTTTCTGACTTAGCACACTGCTGTCTACAGAACACCACAGATTAAAGACACTCTAGAGGGCCCAGAGCATTGGAATCTGCAATACAATGTTTCCTGATGTAGTTTCAGCATTGTATACAGAACGCCACAGATTCTAGACACTATCTTAGGCCCAGATTGCTGGAATCTGCCATACACACACTGTTTTCTGACTTAGCACACTGCTGTCTACAGAACACCACAGATTAAAGACACTCTAGAGGGCCCAGAGCATTGGAATCTGCAATACAATGTTTCCTGATGTAGTTTCAGCATTGTATACAGAACGCCACAGATTCTAGACACTATCTTAGGCCCAGATTGCTGGAATCTGCCATACACACACTGTTTTCTGACTTAGCACACTGCTGTCTACAGAACACCACAGATTAAAGACACTCTAGAGGGCCCAGAGCATTGGAATCTGCAATACAATGTTTCCTGATGTAGTTTCAGCATTGTATACAGAACGCCACAGATTCTAGACACTATCTTAGGCCCAGATTGCTGGAATCTGCCATACACACACTGTTTTCTGACTTAGCACACTGCTGTCTACAGAACACCACAGATTAAAGACACTCTAGAGGGCCCAGAGCATTGGAATCTGCAATACAATGTTTCCTGATGTAGTTTCAGCATTGTATACAGAACGCCACAGATTCTAGACACTATCTTAGGCCCAGAGCATTGGAATCTGCAATACAATGTTTCCTGATGTAGTTTCAGCATTGTATACAGAACGCCACAGATTCTAGACACTATCTTAGGCCCAGATTGCTGGAATCTGCCATACACACACTGTTTTCTGACTTAGCACACTGCTGTCTACAGAACACCACAGATTAAAGACACTCTAGAGGGCCCAGAGCATTGGAATCTGCAATACAATGTTTCCTGATGTAGTTTCAGCATTGTATACAGAACGCCACAGATTCTAGACACTATCTTAGGCCCAGATTGCTGGAATCTGCCATACACACACTGTTTTCTGACTTAGCACACTGCTGTCTACAGAACACCACAGATTAAAGACACTCTAGAGGGCCCAGAGCATTGGAATCTGCAATACAATGTTTCCTGATGTAGTTTCAGCATTGTATACAGAACGCCACAGATTCTAGACACTATCTTAGGCCCAGATTGCTGGAATCTGCCATACACACACTGTTTTCTGACTTAGCACACTGCTGTCTACAGAACACCACAGATAGAGGGCCCAGAGCATTGTAATCTGCAATACAAGCTTTCCTGATGTAATGAATTTGCCATACACACTGTTTTCTGACTTTGCACACTGCTGGCTACAGAACGCCACAGATTGAGGGCCCAGAGCATTGGAATCTGCAATACAAGGTTTCCTGATGTAGTTATAGCATTGTATACAGAACGCCACAGATTTTAACACTATCTTAGGCCCAGATTGCTGGAATCTGCCATACACACACTGTTTTCTGACTTAGCACACTGCTGGCTACAGAACGCCACAGATAAGAGGGCCCAGAGCATTGGAATCTGCAATACAAGGTTTCCTGATGTAGTTATAGCATTGTATACAGAACGCCACAGATTTTAACACTATCTTAGGCCCAGATTGCTGGAATCTGCCATACACACTGTTTTCTGACATAGCACACTGCTGGCTACAGAACGCCACAGATTGAGGGCCCAGAGCATTGGAATCTGCAATACAAGATTTCCTGATAGTTTCAGCATTGTATACAGAACGCCACAGATTCTAGACACTATCTTAGGCCCAGATTGCTGGAATCTGCCATACACACACTGTTTTCTGACTTAGCACACTGCTGTCTACAGAACACCACAGATTAAAGACACTCTAGAGGGCCCAGAGCATTGGAATCTGCAATACAATGTTTCCTGATGTAGTTTCAGCATTGTATACAGAACGCCACAGATTCTAGACACTATCTTAGGCCCAGATTGCTGGAATCTGCCATACACACACTGTTTTCTGACTTAGCACACTGCTGTCTACAGAACACCACAGATTAAAGACACTCTAGAGGGCCCAGAGCATTGGAATCTGCAATACAATGTTTCCTGATGTAGTTTCAGCATTGTATACAGAACGCCACAGATTCTAGACACTATCTTAGGCCCAGATTGCTGGAATCTGCCATACACACACTGTTTTCTGACTTAGCACACTGCTGTCTACAGAACACCACAGATTAAAATTAAAGACACTCTAGAGGGCCCAGAGCATTGGAATCTGCAATACAATGTTTCCTGATGTAGTTTCAGCATTGTATACAGAACGCCACAGATTCTAGACACTATCTTAGGCCCAGATTGCTGGAATCTGCCATACACACACTGTTTTCTGACTTAGCACACTGCTGTCTACAGAACACCACAGATTAAAGACACTCTAGAGGGCCCAGAGCATTGGAATCTGCAATACAATGTTTCCTGATGTAGTTTCAGCATTGTATACAGAACGCCACAGATTCTAGACACTATCTTAGGCCCAGATTGCTGGAATCTGCCATACACACACTGTTTTCTGACTTAGCACACTGCTGTCTACAGAACACCACAGATTAAAGACACTCTAGAGGGCCCAGAGCATTGGAATCTGCAATACAAGGTTTCCTGATGTAATTACAGCATTGTATACAGAACACCACAGATTCTACACATCTTAGGCCCAGATTGCTGGAATCTGCCATACACACACTGTTTTCTGATTTAGCACACTGCTGGCTACAGAACGCCACAGGTTGAGGGCCCAGAGCATTGGAATCTGCAATACAAGGTTTCCTGATGTAATGAATTTGCCATACACACTGTTTTCTGACTTAGCACACTGCTGGCTACAGAACGCAACAGATTGAGGGCCCAGAGCATTGGAATCTGCAATACAAGATTTCCTGATGTAATTACAGAACGCCACAGATTCTACACATCTTAGGCCCAGATTGCTGGAATCTGCCATACACACACTGTTTTCTGACTTAGCACACTGCTGGCTACAGAATGCCACAGATTGAGGGCCCAGAGCATTGGAATCTGCAATACAAGCTTTCCTGATGTAATGAATTTGCCATACACACTGTTTTCTGACTTAGCACACTGCTGGCTACAGAACGCCACAGATAAGAGGGCCCAGAGCATTGGAATCTGCAATACAAGGTTTCCTGATGTAATGAATTTGCCATACACACTGTTTTCTGACTTAGCACACTGCTGGCTACAGAACGCCACAGATTGAGGGCCCAGAGCATTGAAATCTGCAATACAAGGTTTCCTGATGTAATTACAGCATTGTGTACAGAACGCCACAGATTCTACACATCTTAGGCCCAGATTGCTGGAATCTGCCATACACACACTGTTTTCTGATTTGGCACACTGCTGGCTACAGAACGCCACAGGTTGAGGGCCCAGAGCATTGGAATCTGCAATACAAGGTTTCCTGATGTAATGAATTTTGCCATACACACTGTTTTCTGACTTAGCACACTGCTGGCTACAGAACGCAACAGATTGAGGGCCCAGAGCATTGGAATCTGCAATACAAGATTTCCTGATGTAATTACAGAACGCCACAGATTCTACACATCTTAGGCCCAGATTGCTGGAATCTGCCATACACACACTGTTTTCTGACTTAGCACACTGCTGTCTACAGAACACCACAGATTAAAGACACTCTAGAGGGCCCAGAGCATTGGAATCTGCAATACAATGTTTCCTGATGTAGTTTCAGCATTGTATACAGAACGCCACAGATTCTAGACACTATCTTAGGCCCAGATTGCTGGAATCTGCCATACACACACTGTTTTCTGACTTAGCACACTGCTGTCTACAGAACACCACAGATTAAAGACACTCTAGAGGGCCCAGAGCATTGGAATCTGCAATACAATGTTTCCTGATGTAGTTTCAGCATTGTATACAGAACGCCACAGATTCTAGACACTATCTTAGGCCCAGATTGCTGGAATCTGCCATACACACACTGTTTTCTGACTTAGCACACTGCTGTCTACAGAACACCACAGATTAAAGACACTCTAGAGGGCCCAGAGCATTGGAATCTGCAATACAATGTTTCCTGATGTAGTTTCAGAACACCACAGATTAAAGACACTCTAGAGGGCCCAGAGCATTGGAATCTGCAATACAATGTTTCCTGATGTAGTTTCAGCATTGTATACAGAACGCCACAGATTCTAGACACTATCTTAGGCCCAGATTGCTGGAATCTGCCATACACACACTGTTTTCTGACTTAGCACACTGCTGTCTACAGAACACCACAGATTAAAGACACTCTAGAGGGCCCAGAGCATTGGAATCTGCAATACAATGTTTCCTGATGTAGTTTCAGCATTGTATACAGAACGCCACAGATTCTAGACACTATCTTAGGCCCAGATTGCTGGAATCTGCCATACACACACTGTTTTCTGACTTAGCACACTGCTGTCTACAGAACACCACAGATTAAAGACACTCTAGAGGGCCCAGAGCATTGGAATCTGCAATACAATGTTTCCTGATGTAGTTTCAGCATTGTATACAGAACGCCACAGATTCTAGACACTATCTTAGGCCCAGATTGCTGGAATCTGCCATACACACACTGTTTTCTGACTTAGCACACTGCTGTCTACAGAACACCACAGATTAAAGACACTCTAGAGGGCCCAGAGCATTGGAATCTGCAATACAATGTTTCCTGATGTAGTTTCAGCATTGTATACAGAACGCCACAGATTCTAGACACTATCTTAGGCCCAGATTGCTGGAATCTGCCATACACACACTGTTTTCTGACTTAGCACACTGCTGTCTACAGAACACCACAGATTAAAGACACTCTAGAGGGCCCAGAGCATTGGAATCTGCAATACAATGTTTCCTGATGTAGTTTCAGCATTGTATACAGAACGCCACAGATTCTAGACACTATCTTAGGCCCAGATTGCTGGAATCTGCCATACACACACTGTTTTCTGACTTAGCACACTGCTGTCTACAGAACACCACAGATTAAAGACACTCTAGAGGGCCCAGAGCATTGGAATCTGCAATACAATGTTTCCTGATGTAGTTTTTCAGCATTGTATACAGAACGCCACAGATTCTAGACACTATCTTAGGCCCAGATTGCTGGAATCTGCCATACACACACTGTTTTCTGACTTAGCACACTGCTGTCTACAGAACACCACAGATTAAAGACACTCTAGAGGGCCCAGAGCATTGGAATCTGCAATACAATGTTTCCTGATGTAGTTTCAGCATTGTATACAGAACGCCACAGATTCTAGACACTATCTTAGGCCCAGATTGCTGGAATCTGCCATACACACACTGTTTTCTGACTTAGCACACTGCTGTCTACAGAACACCACAGATTAAAGACACTCTAGAGGGCCCAGAGCATTGGAATCTGCAATACAATGTTTCCTGATGTAGTTTCAGCATTGTATACAGAACGCCACAGATTCTAGACACTATCTTAGGCCCAGATTGCTGGAATCTGCCATACACACACTGTTTTCTGACTTAGCACACTGCTGTCTACAGAACACCACAGATTAAAGACACTCTAGAGGGCCCAGAGCATTGGAATCTGCAATACAATGTTTCCTGATGTAGTTTCAGCATTGTATACAGAACGCCACAGATTCTAGACACTATCTTAGGCCCAGATTGCTGGAATCTGCCATACACACACTGTTTTCTGACTTAGCACACTGCTGTCTACAGAACACCACAGATTAAAGACACTCTAGAGGGCCCAGAGCATTGGAATCTGCAATACAATGTTTCCTGATGTAGTTTCAGCATTGTATACAGAACGCCACAGATTCTAGACACTATCTTAGGCCCAGATTGCTGGAATCTGCCATACACACACTGTTTTCTGACTTAGCACACTGCTGTCTACAGAACACCACAGATTAAAGACACTCTAGAGGGCCCAGAGCATTGGAATCTGCAATACAATGTTTCCTGATGTAGTTTCAGCATTGTATACAGAACGCCACAGATTCTAGACACTATCTTAGGCCCAGATTGCTGGAATCTGCCATACACACACTGTTTTCTGACTTAGCACACTGCTGTCTACAGAACACCACAGATTAAAGACACTCTAGAGGGCCCAGAGCATTGGAATCTGCAATACAATGTTTCCTGATGTAGTTTCAGCATTGTATACAGAACGCCACAGATTCTAGACACTATCTTAGGCCCAGATTGCTGGAATCTGCCATACACACACTGTTTTCTGACTTAGCACACTGCTGTCTACAGAACACCACAGATTAAAGACACTCTAGAGGGCCCAGAGCATTGGAATCTGCAATACAATGTTTCCTGATGTAGTTTCAGCATTGTATACAGAACGCCACAGATTCTAGACACTATCTTAGGCCCAGATTGCTGGAATCTGCCATACACACACTGTTTTCTGACTTAGCACACTGCTGTCTACAGAACACCACAGATTAAAGACACTCTAGAGGGCCCAGAGC
Organism: Bufo bufo; assembly: GCF_905171765.1. Lineage (NCBI taxonomy): Eukaryota > Metazoa > Chordata > Amphibia > Anura > Bufonidae > Bufo > Bufo bufo. The sequence goes on from NW_024401198.1 coordinate 34,419, forward strand.
ATTGGAATCTGCAATACAATGTTTCCTGATGTAGTTTCAGCATTGTATACAGAACGCCACAGATTCTAGACACTATCTTAGGCCCAGATTGCTGGAATCTGCCATACACACACTGTTTTCTGACTTAGCACACTGCTGTCTACAGAACACCACAGATTAAAGACACTCTAGAGGGCCCAGAGCATTGGAATCTGCAATACAATGTTTCCTGATGTAGTTTCAGCATTGTATACAGAACGCCACAGATTCTAGACACTATCTTAGGCCCAGATTGCTGGAATCTGCCATACACACACTGTTTTCTGACTTAGCACACTGCTGTCTACAGAACACCACAGATTAAAGACACTCTAGAGGGCCCAGAGCATTGGAATCTGCAATACAATGTTTCCTGATGTAGTTTCAGCATTGTATACAGAACGCCACAGATTCTAGACACTATCTTAGGCCCAGATTGCTGGAATCTGCCATACACACACTGTTTTCTGACTTAGCACACTGCTGTCTACAGAACACCACAGATTAAAGACACTCTAGAGGGCCCAGAGCATTGGAATCTGCAATACAATGTTTCCTGATGTAGTTTCAGCATTGTATACAGAACGCCACAGATTCTAGACACTATCTTAGGCCCAGATTGCTGGAATCTGCCATACACACACTGTTTTCTGACTTAGCACACTGCTGTCTACAGAACACCACAGATTAAAGACACTCTAGAGGGCCCAGAGCATTGGAATCTGCAATACAATGTTTCCTGATGTAGTTTCAGCATTGTATACAGAACGCCACAGATTCTAGACACTATCTTAGGCCCAGATTGCTGGAATCTGCCATACACACACTGTTTTCTGACTTAGCACACTGCTGTCTACAGAACACCACAGATTAAAGACACTCTAGAGGGCCCAGAGCATTGGAATCTGCAATACAATGTTTCCTGATGTAGTTTCAGCATTGTATACAGAACGCCACAGATTCTAGACACTATCTTAGGCCCAGATTGCTGGAATCTGCCATACACACACTGTTTTCTGACTTAGCACACTGCTGTCTACAGAACACCACAGATTAAAGACACTCTAGAGGGCCCAGAGCATTGGAATCTGCAATACAATGTTTCCTGATGTAGTTTCAGCATTGTATACAGAACGCCACAGATTCTAGACACTATCTTAGGCCCAGATTGCTGGAATCTGCCATACACACACTGTTTTCTGACTTAGCACACTGCTGTCTACAGAACACCACAGATTAAAGACACTCTAGAGGGCCCAGAGCATTGGAATCTGCAATACAATGTTTCCTGATGTAGTTTCAGCATTGTATACAGAACGCCACAGATTCTAGACACTATCTTAGGCCCAGATTGCTGGAATCTGCCATACACACACTGTTTTCTGACTTAGCACACTGCTGTCTACAGAACACCACAGATTAAAGACACTCTAGAGGGCCCAGAGCATTGGAATCTGCAATACACACACTGTTTTCTGACTTAGCACACTGCTGTCTACAGAACACCACAGATTGAGGGCCCAGAGCATTGGAATCTGCAATACAAGCTTTCCTGATGTAATTAATATGCCATACACACTGTTTTCTGACTTAGCACACTGCTGGCTACAGAACGCCACAGATAAGAGGGCCCAGAGCATTGGAATCTGCAATACAAGGTTTCCTGATGTAATGAATTTGCCATACACACTGTTTTCTGACTTAGCACACTGCTGGCTACAGAACGCCACAGATTGAGGGCCCAGAGCATTGGAATCTGCAATACAAGGTTTCCTGATGTAATTACAGCATTGTATACAGAACACCACAGATTCTACACATCTTAGGCCCAGATTGCTGGAATCTGCCATACACACACTGTTTTCTGATTTAGCACACTGCTGGCTACAGAACGCCACAGGTTGTGGGCCCAGAGCATTGGAATCTGCAATACAAGGTTTCCTGATGTAATGAATTTGCCATACACACACTGTTTTCTGACTTAGCACACTGCTGTCTACAGAACACCACAGATTAAAGACACTCTAGAGGGCCCAGAGCATTGGAATCTGCAATACAATGTTTCCTGATGTAGTTTCAGCATTGTATACAGAACGCCACAGATTCTAGACACTATCTTAGGCCCAGATTGCTGGAATCTGCCATACACACACTGTTTTCTGACTTAGCACACTGCTGTCTACAGAACACCACAGATTAAAGACACTCTAGAGGGCCCAGAGCATTGGAATCTGCAATACAATGTTTCCTGATGTAGTTTCAGCATTGTATACAGAACGCCACAGATTCTAGACACTATCTTAGGCCCAGATTGCTGGAATCTGCCATACACACACTGTTTTCTGACTTAGCACACTGCTGTCTACAGAACACCACAGAAGACACTCTAGAGGGCCCAGAGCATTGGAATCTGCAATACAATGTTTCCTGATGTAGTTTCAGCATTGTATACAGAACGCCACAGATTCTAGACACTATCTTAGGCCCAGATTGCTGGAATCTGCCATACACACACTGTTTTCTGACTTAGCACACTGCTGTCTACAGAACACCACAGATTAAAGACACTCTAGAGGGCCCAGAGCATTGGAATCTGCAATACAATGTTTCCTGATGTAGTTTCAGCATTGTATACAGAACGCCACAGATTCTAGACACTATCTTAGGCCCAGATTGCTGGAATCTGCCATACACACACTGTTTTCTGACTTAGCACACTGCTGTCTACAGAACACCACAGATTAAAGACACTCTAGAGGGCCCAGAGCATTGGAATCTGCAATACAATGTTTCCTGATGTAGTTTCAGCATTGTATACAGAACGCCACAGATTCTAGACACTATCTTAGGCCCAGATTGCTGGAATCTGCCATACACACACTGTTTTCTGACTTAGCACACTGCTGTCTACAGAACACCACAGATTAAAGACACTAGAGGGCCCAGAGCATTGGAATCTGCAATACAATGTTTCCTGATGTAGTTTCAGCATTGTATACAGAACGCCACAGATTCTAGACACTATCTTAGGCCCAGATTGCTGGAATCTGCCATACACACACTGTTTTCTGACTTAGCACACTGCTGTCTACAGAACACCACAGATTAAAGACACTCTAGAGGGCCCAGAGCATTGGAATCTGCAATACAATGTTTCCTGATGTAGTTTCAGCATTGTATACAGAACGCCACAGATTCTAGACACTATCTTAGGCCCAGATTGCTGGAATCTGCCATACACACACTGTTTTCTGACTTAGCACACTGCTGTCTACAGAACACCACAGATTAAAGACACTCTAGAGGGCCCAGAGCATTGGAATCTGCAATACAATGTTTCCTGATGTAGTTTCAGCATTGTATACAGAACGCCACAGATTCTAGACACTATCTTAGGCCCAGATTGCTGGAATCTGCCATACACACACTGTTTTCTGACTTAGCACACTGCTGTCTACAGAACACCACAGATTAAAGACACTCTAGAGGGCCCAGAGCATTGGAATCTGCAATACAATGTTTCCTGATGTAGTTTCAGCATTGTATACAGAACGCCACAGATTCTAGACACTATCTTAGGCCCAGATTGCTGGAATCTGCCATACACACACTGTTTTCTGACTTAGCACACTGCTGTCTACAGAACACCACAGATTAAAGACACTCTAGAGGGCCCAGAGCATTGGAATCTGCAATACAATGTTTCCTGATGTAGTTTCAGCATTGTATACAGAACGCCACAGATTCTAGACACTATCTTAGGCCCAGATTGCTGGAATCTGCCATACACACACTGTTTTCTGACTTAGCACACTGCTGTCTACAGAACACCACAGATTAAAGACACTCTAGAGGGCCCAGAGCATTGGAATCTGCAATACAATGTTTCCTGATGTAGTTTCAGCATTGTATACAGAACGCCACAGATTCTAGACACTGATGTAGTTTCAGCATTGTATACAGAACGCCACAGATTCTAGACACTATCTTAGGCCCAGATTGCTGGAATCTGCCATACACACACTGTTTTCTGACTTAGCACACTGCTGTCTACAGAACACCACAGATTAAAGACACTCTAGAGGGCCCAGAGCATTGGAATCTGCAATACAATGTTTCCTGATGTAGTTTCAGCATTGTATACAGAACGCCACAGATTCTAGACACTATCTTAGGCCCAGATTGCTGGAATCTGCCATACACACACTGTTTTCTGACTTAGCACACTGCTGTCTACAGAACACCACAGATTAAAGACACTCTAGAGGGCCCAGAGCATTGGAATCTGCAATACAATGTTTCCTGATGTAGTTTCAGCATTGTATACAGAACGCCACAGATTCTAGACACTATCTTAGGCCCAGATTGCTGGAATCTGCCATACACACACTGTTTTCTGACTTAGCACACTGCTGTCTACAGAACACCACAGATTAAAGACACTCTAGAGGGCCCAGAGCATTGGAATCTGCAATACAATGTTTCCTGATGTAGTTTCAGCATTGTATACAGAACGCCACAGATTCTAGACACTATCTTAGGCCCAGATTGCTGGAATCTGCCATACACACACTGTTTTCTGACTTAGCACACTGCTGTCTACAGAACACCACAGATTAAAGACACTCTAGAGGGCCCAGAGCATTGGAATCTGCAATACAATGTTTCCTGATGTAGTTTCAGCATTGTATACAGAACGCCACAGATTCTAGACACTATCTTAGGCCCAGATTGCTGGAATCTGCCATACACACACTGTTTTCTGACTTAGCACACTGCTGTCTACAGAACACCACAGATTAAAGACACTCTAGAGGGCCCAGAGCATTGGAATCTGCAATACAATGTTTCCTGATGTAGTTTCAGCATTGTATACAGAACGCCACAGATTCTAGACACTATCTTAGGCCCAGATTGCTGGAATCTGCCATACACACACTGTTTTCTGACTTAGCACACTGCTGTCTACAGAACACCACAGATTAAAGACACTCTAGAGGGCCCAGAGCATTGGAATCTGCAATACAATGTTTCCTGATGTAGTTTCAGCATTGTATACAGAACGCCACAGATTCTAGACACTATCTTAGGCCCAGATTGCTGGAATCTGCCATACACACACTGTTTTCTGACTTAGCACACTGCTGTCTACAGAACACCACAGATTAAAGACACTCTAGAGGGCCCAGAGCATTGGAATCTGCAATACAATGTTTCCTGATGTAGTTTCAGCATTGTATACAGAACGCCACAGATTCTAGACACTATCTTAGGCCCAGATTGCTGGAATCTGCCATACACACACTGTTTTCTGACTTAGCACACTGCTGTCTACAGAACACCACAGATTAAAGACACTCTAGAGGGCCCAGAGCATTGGAATCTGCAATACAATGTTTCCTGATGTAGTTTCATTGTATACAGAACGCCACAGATTCTAGACACTATCTTAGGCCCAGATTGCTGGAATCTGCCATACACACACTGTTTTCTGACTTAGCACACTGCTGTCTACAGAACACCACAGATTAAAGACACTCTAGAGGGCCCAGAGCATTGGAATCTGCAATACAATGTTTCCTGATGTAGTTTCAGCATTGTATACAGAACGCCACAGATTCTAGACACTATCTTAGGCCCAGATTGCTGGAATCTGCCATACACACACTGTTTTCTGACTTAGCACACTGCTGTCTACAGAACACCACAGATTAAAGACACTCTAGAGGGCCCAGAGCATTGGAATCTGCAATACAATGTTTCCTGATGTAGTTTCAGCATTGTATACAGAACGCCACAGATTCTAGACACTATCTTAGGCCCAGATTGCTGGAATCTGCCATACACACACTGTTTTCTGACTTAGCACACTGCTGTCTACAGAACACCACAGATTAAAGACACTCTAGAGGGCCCAGAGCATTGGAATCTGCAATACAATGTTTCCTGATGTAGTTTCAGCATTGTATACAGAACGCCACAGATTCTAGACACTATCTTAGGCCCAGATTGCTGGAATCTGCCATACACACACTGTTTTCTGACTTAGCACACTGCTGTCTACAGAACACCACAGATTAAAGACACTCTAGAGGGCCCAGAGCATTGGAATCTGCAATACAATGTTTCCTGATGTAGTTTCAGCATTGTATACAGAACGCCACAGATTCTAGACACTATCTTAGGCCCAGATTGCTGGAATCTGCCATACACACACTGTTTTCTGACTTAGCACACTGCTGTCTACAGAACACCACAGATTAAAGACACTCTAGAGGGCCCAGAGCATTGGAATCTGCAATACAATGTTTCCTGATGTAGTTTCAGCATTGTATACAGAACGCCACAGATTCTAGACACTATCTTAGGCCCAGATTGCTGGAATCTGCCATACACACACTGTTTTCTGACTTAGCACACTGCTGTCTACAGAACACCACAGATCAGCATTGTATACAGAACGCCACAGATTCTAGACACTATCTTAGGCCCAGATTGCTGGAATCTGCCATACACACACTGTTTTCTGACTTAGCACACTGCTGTCTACAGAACACCACAGATTAAAGACACTCTAGAGGGCCCAGAGCATTGGAATCTGCAATACAATGTTTCCTGATGTAGTTTCAGCATTGTATACAGAACGCCACAGATTCTAGACACTATCTTAGGCCCAGATTGCTGGAATCTGCCATACACACACTGTTTTCTGACTTAGCACACTGCTGTCTACAGAACACCACAGATTAAAGACACTCTAGAGGGCCCAGAGCATTGGAATCTGCAATACAATGTTTCCTGATGTAGTTTCAGCATTGTATACAGAACGCCACAGATTCTAGACACTATCTTAGGCCCAGATTGCTGGAATCTGCCATACACACACTGTTTTCTGACTTAGCACACTGCTGTCTACAGAACACCACAGATTAAAGACACTCTAGAGGGCCCAGAGCATTGGAATCTGCAATACAATGTTTCCTGATGTAGTTTCAGCATTGTATACAGAACGCCACAGATTCTAGACACTATCTTAGGCCCAGATTGCTGGAATCTGCCATACACACACTGTTTTCTGACTTAGCACACTGCTGTCTACAGAACACCACAGATTAAAGACACTCTAGAGGGCCCAGAGCATTGGAATCTGCAATACAATGTTTCCTGATGTAGTTTCAGCATTGTATACAGAACGCCACAGATTCTAGACACTATCTTAGGCCCAGATTGCTGGAATCTGCCATACACACACTGTTTTCTGACTTAGCACACTGCTGTCTACAGAACACCACAGATTAAAGACACTCTAGAGGGCCCAGAGCATTGGAATCTGCAATACAATGTTTCCTGATGTAGTTTCAGCATTGTATACAGAACGCCACAGATTCTAGACACTATCTTAGGCCCAGATTGCTGGAATCTGCCATACACACACTGTTTTCTGACTTAGCACACTGCTGTCTACAGAACACCACAGATTAAAGACACTCTAGAGGGCCCAGAGCATTGGAATCTGCAATACAATGTTTCCTGATGTAGTTTCAGCATTGTATACAGAACGCCACAGATTCTAGACACTATCTTAGGCCCAGATTGCTGGAATCTGCCATACACACACTGTTTTCTGACTTAGCACACTGCTGTCTACAGAACACCACAGATTAAAGACACTCTAGAGGGCCCAGAGCATTGGAATCTGCAATACAATGTTTCCTGATGTAGTTTCAGCATTGTATACAGAACGCCACAGATTCTAGACACTATCTTAGGCCCAGATTGCTGGAATCTGCCATACACACACTGTTTTCTGACTTAGCACACTGCTGTCTACAGAACACCACAGATTAAAGACACTCTAGAGGGCCCAGAGCATTGGAATCTGCAATACAATGTTTCCTGATGTAGTTTCAGCATTGTATACAGAACGCCACAGATTCTAGACACTATCTTAGGCCCAGATTGCTGGAATCTGCCATACACACACTGTTTTCTGACTTAGCACACTGCTGTCTACAGAACACCACAGATTAAAGACACTCTAGAGGGCCCAGAGCATTGGAATCTGCAATACAATGTTTCCTGATGTAGTTTCAGCATTGTATACAGAACGCCACAGATTCTAGACACTATCTTAGGCCCAGATTGCTGGAATCTGCCATACACACACTGTTTTCTGACTTAGCACACTGCTGTCTACAGAACACCACAGATTAAAGACACTCTAGAGGGCCCAGAGCATTGGAATCTGCAATACAATGTTTCCTGATGTAGTTTCAGCATTGTATACAGAACGCCACAGATTCTAGACACTATCTTAGGCCCAGATTGCTGGAATCTGCCATACACACACTGTTTTCTGACTTAGCACACTGCTGTCTACAGAACACCACAGATTAAAGACACTCTAGAGGGCCCAGAGCATTGGAATCTGCAATACAATGTTTCCTGATGTAGTTTCAGCATTGTATACAGAACGCCACAGATTCTAGACACTATCTTAGGCCCAGATTGCTGGAATCTGCCATACACACTGTTTTCTGACTTAGCACACTGCTGGCTACAGAACGCCACAGATTGAGGGCCCAGAGCATTGAAATCTGCAATACAAGGTTTCCTGATGTAATTACAGCATTGTGTACAGAACGCCACAGATTCTACACATCTTAGGCCCAGATTGCTGGAATCTGCCATACACACACTGTTTTCTGATTTGGCACACTGCTGGCTACAGTACGCCACAGGTTGAGGGCCCAGAGCATTGGAATCTGCAATACAAGGTTTCCTGATGTAATGAATTTGCCATACACACTGTTTTCTGACTTAGCACACTGCTGGCTACAGAACGCCACAGATTGAGGGCCCAGAGCATTGGAATCTGCAATACAAGGTTTCCTGATGTAATTACAGCATTGTGTACAGAACGCCACAGATTCTACACATCTTAGGCCCAGATTGCTGGAATCTGCCATACACACACTGTTTTCTGACATAGCACACTGCTGGCTACAGAACGCCACAGATTAAAGACACTCTAGAGGGCCCAGAGCATTGGAATCTGCAATACAATGTTTCCTGATGTAGTTTCAGCATTGTATACAGAACGCCACAGATTCTAGACACTATCTTAGGCCCAGATTGCTGGAATCTGCCATACACACACTGTTTTCTGACTTAGCACACTGCTGTCTACAGAACACCACAGATTAAAGACACTCTAGAGGGCCCAGAGCATTGGAATCTGCAATACAATGTTTCCTGATGTAGTTTCAGCATTGTATACAGAACGCCACAGATTCTAGACACTATCTTAGGCCCAGATTGCTGGAATCTGCCATACACACACTGTTTTCTGACTTAGCACACTGCTGTCTACAGAACACCACAGATTAAAGACACTCTAGAGGGCCCAGAGCATTGGAATCTGCAATACAATGTTTCCTGATGTAGTTTCAGCATTGTATACAGAACGCCACAGATTCTAGACACTATCTTAGGCCCAGATTGCTGGAATCTGCCATACACACACTGTTTTCTGACTTAGCACACTGCTGTCTACAGAACACCACAGATTAAAGACACTCTAGAGGGCCCAGAGCATTGGAATCTGCAATACAATGTTTCCTGATGTAGTTTCAGCATTGTATACAGAACGCCACAGATTCTAGACACTATCTTAGGCCCAGATTGCTGGAATCTGCCATACACACACTGTTTTCTGACTTAGCACACTGCTGTCTACAGAACACCACAGATTAAAGACACTCTAGAGGGCCCAGAGCATTGGAATCTGCAATACAATGTTTCCTGATGTAGTTTCAGCATTGTATACAGAACGCCACAGATTCTAGACACTATCTTAGGCCCAGATTGCTGGAATCTGCCATACACACACTGTTTTCTGACTTAGCACACTGCTGTCTACAGAACACCACAGATTAAAGACACTCTAGAGGGCCCAGAGCATTGGAATCTGCAATACAATGTTTCCTGATGTAGTTTCAGCATTGTATACAGAACGCCACAGATTCTAGACACTATCTTAGGCCCAGATTGCTGGAATCTGCCATACACACACTGTTTTCTGACTTAGCACACTGCTGTCTACAGAACACCACAGATTAAAGACACTCTAGAGGGCCCAGAGCATTGGAATCTGCAATACAATGTTTCCTGATGTAGTTTCAGCATTGTATACAGAACGCCACAGATTCTAGACACTATCTTAGGCCCAGATTGCTGGAATCTGCCATACACACACTGTTTTCTGACTTAGCACACTGCTGTCTACAGAACACCACAGATTAAAGACACTCTAGAGGGCCCAGAGCATTGGAATCTGCAATACAATGTTTCCTGATGTAGTTTCAGCATTGTATACAGAACGCCACAGATTCTAGACACTATCTTAGGCCCAGATTGCTGGAATCTGCCATACACACACTGTTTTCTGACTTAGCACACTGCTGTCTACAGAACACCACAGATTAAAGACACTCTAGAGGGCCCAGAGCATTGGAATCTGCAATACAATGTTTCCTGATGTAGTTTCAGCATTGTATACAGAACGCCACAGATTCTAGACACTATCTTAGGCCCAGATTGCTGGAATCTGCCATACACACACTGTTTTCTGACTTAGCACACTGCTGTCTACAGAACACCACAGATTAAAGACACTCTAGAGGGCCCAGAGCATTGGAATCTGCAATACAATGTTTCCTGATGTAGTTTCAGCATTGTATACAGAACGCCACAGATTCTAGACACTATCTTAGGCCCAGATTGCTGGAATCTGCCATACACACACTGTTTTCTGACTTAGCACACTGCTGTCTACAGAACACCACAGATTAAAGACACTCTAGAGGGCCCAGAGCATTGGAATCTGCAATACAATGTTTCCTGATGTAGTTTCAGCATTGTATACAGAACGCCACAGATTCTAGACACTATCTTAGGCCCAGATTGCTGGAATCTGCCATACACACACTGTTTTCTGACTTAGCACACTGCTGTCTACAGAACACCACAGATTAAAGACACTCTAGAGGGCCCAGAGCATTGGAATCTGCAATACAATGTTTCCTGATGTAGTTTCAGCATTGTATACAGAACGCCACAGATTCTAGACACTATCTTAGGCCCAGATTGCTGGAATCTGCCATACACACACTGTTTTCTGACTTAGCACACTGCTGTCTACAGAACACCACAGATTAAAGACACTCTAGAGGGCCCAGAGCATTGGAATCTGCAATACAATGTTTCCTGATGTAGTTTCAGCATTGTATACAGAACGCCACAGATTCTAGACACTATCTTAGGCCCAGATTGCTGGAATCTGCCATACACACACTGTTTTCTGACTTAGCACACTGCTGTCTACAGAACACCACAACACTCTAGAGGGCCCAGAGCATTGGAATCTGCAATACAATGTTTCCTGATGTAGTTTCAGCATTGTATACAGAACGCCACAGATTCTAGACACTATCTTAGGCCCAGATTGCTGGAATCTGCCATACACACACTGTTTTCTGACTTAGCACACTGCTGTCTACAGAACACCACAGATTAAAGACACTCTAGAGGGCCCAGAGCATTGGAATCTGCAATACAATGTTTCCTGATGTAGTTTCAGCATTGTATACAGAACGCCACAGATTCTAGACACTATCTTAGGCCCAGATTGCTGGAATCTGCCATACACACACTGTTTTCTGACTTAGCACACTGCTGTCTACAGAACACCACAGATTAAAGACACTCTAGAGGGCCCAGAGCATTGGAATCTGCAATACAATGTTTCCTGATGTAGTTTCAGCATTGTATACAGAACGCCACAGATTCTAGACACTATCTTAGGCCCAGATTGCTGGAATCTGCCATACACACACTGTTTTCTGACTTAGCACACTGCTGTCTACAGAACACCACAGATTAAAGACACTCTAGAGGGCCCAGAGCATTGGAATCTGCAATACAATGTTTCCTGATGTAGTTTCAGCATTGTATACAGAACGCCACAGATTCTAGACACTATCTTAGGCCCAGATTGCTGGAATCTGCCATACACACACTGTTTTCTGACTTAGCACACTGCTGTCTACAGAACACCACAGATTAAAGACACTCTAGAGGGCCCAGAGCATTGGAATCTGCAATACAATGTTTCCTGATGTAGTTTCAGCATTGTATACAGAACGCCACAGATTCTAGACACTATCTTAGGCCCAGATTGCTGGAATCTGCCATACACACACTGTTTTCTGACTTAGCACACTGCTGTCTACAGAACACCACAGATTAAAGACACTCTAGAGGGCCCAGAGCATTGGAATCTGCAATACAATGTTTCCTGATGTAGTTTCAGCATTGTATACAGAACGCCACAGATTCTAGACACTATCTTAGGCCCAGATTGCTGGAATCTGCCATACACACACTGTTTTCTGACTTAGCACACTGCTGGCTACAGAACGCCACAGATAAGAGGGCCAGAGAAGCATTGGAATCTGCAATACAAGCTTTCCTGATGTAATGAATTTGCCATACACACTGTTTTCTGACTTAGCACACTGCTGGCTACAGAACGCAACAGATTGAGGGCCCAGAGCATTGGAATCTGCAATACAAGGTTTCCTGATGTAATTACAGCATGTATACAGACACCACAGATTCTACACATCTTAGGCCCAGATTGCTGGAATCTGCCATACACACACTGTTTCTGATTTAGCACACTGCTGGCTACAGAGCGCCACAGGTTGAGGGCCCAGAGCATTGGAATCTGCAATACAAGGTTTCCTGATGTAATGAAATTGCCATACACACTGTTTTCTGACTTAGCACACTGCTGGCTACAGAACGCCACAGATTGAGGGCCCAGAGCATTGGAATCTGCAATACAAGCTTTCCTGATGTAATGAATATGCCATACACACTGTTTTCTGACTTAGCACACTGCTGTCTACAGAACACCACAGATTAAAGACACTCTAGAGGGCCCAGAGCATTGGAATCTGCAATACAATGTTTCCTGATGTAGTTTCAGCATTGTATACAGAACGCCACAGATTCTAGACACTATCTTAGGCCCAGATTGCTGGAATCTGCCATACACACACTGTTTTCTGACTTAGCACACTGCTGTCTACAGAACACCACAGATTAAAGACACTCTAGAGGGCCCAGAGCATTGGAATCTGCAATACAATGTTTCCTGATGTAGTTTCAGCATTGTATACAGAACGCCACAGATTCTAGACACTATCTTAGGCCCAGATTGCTGGAATCTGCCATACACACACTGTTTTCTGACTTAGCACACTGCTGTCTACAGAACACCACAGATTAAAGACACTCTAGAGGGCCCAGAGCATTGGAATCTGCAATACAATGTTTCCTGATGTAGTTTCAGCATTGTATACAGAACGCCACAGATTCTAGACACTATCTTAGGCCCAGATTGCTGGAATCTGCCATACACACACTGTTTTCTGACTTAGCACACTGCTGTCTACAGAACACCACAGATTAAAGACACTCTAGAGGGCCCAGAGCATTGGAATCTGCAATACAATGTTTCCTGATGTAGTTTCAGCATTGTATACAGAACGCCACAGATTCTAGACACTATCTTAGGCCCAGATTGCTGGAATCTGCCATACACACACTGTTTTCTGACTTAGCACACTGCTGTCTACAGAACACCACAGATTAAAGACACTCTAGAGGGCCCAGAGCATTGGAATCTGCAATACAATGTTTCCTGATGTAGTTTCAGCATTGTATACAGAACGCCACAGATTCTAGACACTATCTTAGGCCCAGATTGCTGGAATCTGCCATACACACACTGTTTTCTGACTTAGCACACTGCTGTCTACAGAACACCACAGATTAAAGACACTCTAGAGGGCCCAGAGCATTGGAATCTGCAATACAATGTTTCCTGATGTAGTTTCAGCATTGTATACAGAACGCCACAGATTCTAGACACTCTAGAGGCCCAGATTGCTGGAATCTGCCATACACACACTGTTTTCTGACTTAGCACACTGCTGTCTACAGAACACCACAGATTAAAGACACTCTAGAGGGCCCAGAGCATTGGAATCTGCAATACAATGTTTCCTGATGTAGTTTCAGCATTGTATACAGAACGCCACAGATTCTAGACACTATCTTAGGCCCAGATTGCTGGAATCTGCCATACACACACTGTTTTCTGACTTAGCACACTGCTGTCTACAGAACACCACAGATTAAAGACACTCTAGAGGGCCCAGAGCATTGGAATCTGCAATACAATGTTTCCTGATGTAGTTTCAGCATTGTATACAGAACGCCACAGATTCTAGACACTATCTTAGGCCCAGATTGCTGGAATCTGCCATACACACACTGTTTTCTGACTTAGCACACTGCTGTCTACAGAACACCACAGATTAAAGACACTCTAGAGGGCCCAGAGCATTGGAATCTGCAATACAATGTTTCCTGATGTAGTTTCAGCATTGTATACAGAACGCCACAGATTCTAGACACTATCTTAGGCCCAGATTGCTGGAATCTGCCATACACACACTGTTTTCTGACTTAGCACACTGCTGTCTACAGAACACCACAGATTAAAGACACTCTAGAGGGCCCAGAGCATTGGAATCTGCAATACAATGTTTCCTGATGTAGTTTCAGCATTGTATACAGAACGCCACAGATTCTAGACACTATCTTAGGCCCAGATTGCTGGAATCTGCCATACACACACTGTTTTCTGACTTAGCACACTGCTGTCTACAGAACACCACAGATTAAAGACACTCTAGAGGGCCCAGAGCATTGGAATCTGCAATACAATGTTTCCTGATGTAGTTTCAGCATTGTATACAGAACGCCACAGATTCTAGACACTATCTTAGGCCCAGATTGCTGGAATCTGCCATACACACACTGTTTTCTGACTTAGCACACTGCTGTCTACAGAACACCACAGATTAAAGACACTCTAGAGGGCCCAGAGCATTGGAATCTGCAATACAATGTTTCCTGATGTAGTTTCAGCATTGTATACAGAACGCCACAGATTCTAGACACTATCTTAGGCCCAGATTGCTGGAATCTGCCATACACACACTGTTTTCTGACTTAGCACACTGCTGTCTACAGAACACCACAGATTAAAGACACTCTAGAGGGCCCAGAGCATTGGAATCTGCAATACAATGTTTCCTGATGTAGTTTCAGCATTGTATACAGAACGCCACAGATTCTAGACACTATCTTAGGCCCAGATTGCTGGAATCTGCCATACACACACTGTTTTCTGACTTAGCACACTGCTGTCTACAGAACACCACAGATTAAAGACACTCTAGAGGGCCCAGAGCATTGGAATCTGCAATACAATGTTTCCTGATGTAGTTTCAGCATTGTATACAGAACGCCACAGATTCTAGACACTATCTTAGGCCCAGATTGCTGGAATCTGCCATACACACACTGTTTTCTGACTTAGCACACTGCTGTCTACAGAACACCACAGATTAAAGACACTCTAGAGGGCCCAGAGCATTGGAATCTGCAATACAATGTTTCCTGATGTAGTTTCAGCATTGTATACAGAACGCCACAGATTCTAGACACTATCTTAGGCCCAGATTGCTGGAATCTGCCATACACACACTGTTTTCTGACTTAGCACACTGCTGTCTACAGAACACCACAGATTAAAGACACTCTAGAGGGCCCAGAGCATTGGAATCTGCAATACAATGTTTCCTGATGTAGTTTCAGCATTGTATACAGAACGCCACAGATTCTAGACACTATCTTAGGCCCAGATTGCTGGAATCTGCCATACACACACTGTTTTCTGACTTAGCACACTGCTGTCTACAGAACACCACAGATTAAAGACACTCTAGAGGGCCCAGAGCATTGGAATCTGCAATACAATGTTTCCTGATGTAGTTTCAGCATTGTATACAGAACGACACTCTAGAGGGCCCAGAGCATTGGAATCTGCAATACCATGTTTCCTGATGTAGTTTCAGCATTGTATACAGAACGCCACAGATTCTAGACACTATCTTAGGCCCAGATTGCTGGAATCTGCCATACACACACTGTTTTCTGACTTAGCACACTGCTGTCTACAGAACACCACAGATTAAAGACACTCTAGAGGGCCCAGAGCATTGGAATCTGCAATACCATGTTTCCTGATGTAGTTTCAGCATTGTATACAGAACGCCACAGATTCTAGACACTATCTTAGGCCCAGATTGCTGGAATCTGCCATACACACACTGTTTTCTGACTTAGCACACTGCTGTCTACAGAACACCACAGATTAAAGACACTCTAGAGGGCCCAGAGCATTGGAATCTGCAATACCATGTTTCCTGATGTAGTTTCAGCATTGTATACAGAACGCCACAGATTCTAGACACTATCTTAGGCCCAGATTGCTGGAATCTGCCATACACACACTGTTTTCTGACTTAGCACACTGCTGTCTACAGAACAACACTCTAGAGGGCCCAGAGCATTGGAATCTGCAATACAATGTTTCCTGATGTAGTTTCAGCATTGTATACAGAACGCCACAGATTCTAGACACTATCTTAGGCCCAGATTGCTGGAATCTGCCATACACACACTGTTTTCTGACTTAGCACACTGCTGTCTACAGAACACCACAGATTAAAGACACTCTAGAGGGCCCAGAGCATTGGAATCTGCAATACAATGTTTCCTGATGTAGTTTCAGCATTGTATACAGAACGCCACAGATTCTAGACACTATCTTAGGCCCAGATTGCTGGAATCTGCCATACACACACTGTTTTCTGACTTAGCACACTGCTGTCTACAGAACACCACAGATTAAAGACACTCTAGAGGGCCCAGAGCATTGGAATCTGCAATACAATGTTTCCTGATGTAGTTTCAGCATTGTATACAGAACGCCACAGATTCTAGACACTATCTTAGGCCCAGATTGCTGGAATCTGCCATACACACACTGTTTTCTGACTTAGCACACTGCTGTCTACAGAACACCACAGATTAAAGACACTCTAGAGGGCCCAGAGCATTGGAATCTGCAATACAATGTTTCCTGATGTAGTTTCAGCATTGTATACAGAACGCCACAGATTCTAGACACTATCTTAGGCCCAGATTGCTGGAATCTGCCATACACACACTGTTTTCTGACTTAGCACACTGCTGTCTACAGAACACCACAGATTAAAGACACTCTAGAGGGCCCAGAGCATTGGAATCTGCAATACAATGTTTCCTGATGTAGTTTCAGCATTGTATACAGAACGCCACAGATTCTAGACACTATCTTAGGCCCAGATTGCTGGAATCTGCCATACACACACTGTTTTCTGACTTAGCACACTGCTGTCTACAGAACACCACAGATTAAAGACACTCTAGAGGGCCCAGAGCATTGGAATCTGCAATACAATGTTTCCTGATGTAGTTTCAGCATTGTATACAGAACGCCACAGATTCTAGACACTATCTTAGGCCCAGATTGCTGGAATCTGCCATACACACACTGTTTTCTGACTTAGCACACTGCTGTCTACAGAACACCACAGATTAAAGACACTCTAGAGGGCCCAGAGCATTGGAATCTGCAATACAATGTTTCCTGATGTAGTTTCAGCATTGTATACAGAACGCCACAGATTCTAGACACTATCTTAGGCCCAGATTGCTGGAATCTGCCATACACACACTGTTTTCTGACTTAGCACACTGCTGTCTACAGAACACCACAGATTAAAGACACTCTAGAGGGCCCAGAGCATTGGAATCTGCAATACAATGTTTCCTGATGTAGTTTCAGCATTGTATACAGAACGCCACAGATTCTAGACACTATCTTAGGCCCAGATTGCTGGAATCTGCCATACACACACTGTTTTCTGACTTAGCACACTGCTGTCTACAGAACACCACAGATTAAAGACACTCTAGAGGGCCCAGAGCATTGGAATCTGCAATACAATGTTTCCTGATGTAGTTTCAGCATTGTATACAGAACGCCACAGATTCTAGACACTATCTTAGGCCCAGATTGCTGGAATCTGCCATACACACACTGTTTTCTGACTTAGCACACTGCTGTCTACAGAACACCACAGATTAAAGACACTCTAGAGGGCCCAGAGCATTGGAATCTGCAATACAATGTTTCCTGATGTAGTTTCAGCATTGTATACAGAACGCCACAGATTCTAGACACTATCTTAGGCCCAGATTGCTGGAATCTGCCATACACACACTGTTTTCTGACTTAGCACACTGCTGTCTACAGAACACCACAGATTAAAGACACTCTAGAGGGCCCAGAGCATTGGAATCTGCAATACAATGTTTCCTGATGTAGTTTCAGCATTGTATACAGAACGCCACAGATTCTAGACACTATCTTAGGCCCAGATTGCTGGAATCTGCCATACACACACTGTTTTCTGACTTAGCACACTGCTGTCTACAGAACACCACAGATTAAAGACACTCTAGAGGGCCCAGAGCATTGGAATCTGCAATACAATGTTTCCTGATGTAGTTGTTTCAGCATTGTATACAGAACGCCACAGATTCTAGACACTATCTTAGGCCCAGATTGCTGGAATCTGCCATACACACACTGTTTTCTGACTTAGCACACTGCTGTCTACAGAACACCACAGATTAAAGACACTCTAGAGGGCCCAGAGCATTGGAATCTGCAATACAATGTTTCCTGATGTAGTTTCAGCATTGTATACAGAACGCCACAGATTCTAGACACTATCTTAGGCCCAGATTGCTGGAATCTGCCATACACACACTGTTTTCTGACTTAGCACACTGCTGTCTACAGAACACCACAGATTAAAGACACTCTAGAGGGCCCAGAGCATTGGAATCTGCAATACAATGTTTCCTGATGTAGTTTCAGCATTGTATACAGAACGCCACAGATTCTAGACACTATCTTAGGCCCAGATTGCTGGAATCTGCCATACACAAAAGACACTCTAGAGGGCCCAGAGCATTGGAATCTGCAATACAATGTTTCCTGATGTAGTTTCAGCATTGTATACAGAACGCCACAGATTCTAGACACTATCTTAGGCCCAGATTGCTGGAATCTGCCATACACACACTGTTTTCTGACTTAGCACACTGCTGTCTACAGAACACCACAGATTAAAGACACTCTAGAGGGCCCAGAGCATTGGAATCTGCAATACCATGTTTCCTGATGTAGTTTCAGCATTGTATACAGAACGCCACAGATTCTAGACACTATCTTAGGCCCAGATTGCTGGAATCTGCCATACACACACTGTTTTCTGACTTAGCACACTGCTGTCTACAGAACACCACAGATTAAAGACACTCTAGAGGGCCCAGAGCATTGGAATCTGCAATACAATGTTTCCTGATGTAGTTTCAGCATTGTATACAGAACGCCACAGATTCTAGACACTATCTTAGGCCCAGATTGCTGGAATCTGCCATACACACACTGTTTTCTGACTTAGCACACTGCTGTCTACAGAACACCACAGATTAAAGACACTCTAGAGGGCCCAGAGCATTGGAATCTGCAATACAATGTTTCCTGATGTAGTTTCAGCATTGTATACAGAACGCCACAGATTCTAGACACTATCTTAGGCCCAGATTGCTGGAATCTGCCATACACACACTGTTTTCTGACTTAGCACACTGCTGTCTACAGAACACCACAGATTAAAGACACTCTAGAGGGCCCAGAGCATTGGAATCTGCAATACAATGTTTCCTGATGTAGTTTCAGCATTGTATACAGAACGCCACAGATTCTAGACACTATCTTAGGCCCAGATTGCTGGAATCTGCCATACACACACTGTTTTCTGACTTAGCACACTGCTGTCTACAGAACACCACAGATTAAAGACACTCTAGAGGGCCCAGAGCATTGGAATCTGCAATACAATGTTTCCTGATGTAGTTTCAGCATTGTATACAGAACGCCACAGATTCTAGACACTATCTTAGGCCCAGATTGCTGGAATCTGCCATACACACACTGTTTTCTGACTTAGCACACTGCTGTCTACAGAACACCACAGATTAAAGACACTCTAGAGGGCCCAGAGCATTGGAATCTGCAATACAATGTTTCCTGATGTAGTTTCAGCATTGTATACAGAACGCCACAGATTCTAGACACTATCTTAGGCCCAGATTGCTGGAATCTGCCATACACACACTGTTTTCTGACTTAGCACACTGCTGTCTACAGAACACCACAGATTAAAGACACTCTAGAGGGCCCAGAGCATTGGAATCTGCAATACAATGTTTCCTGATGTAGTTTCAGCATTGTATACAGAACGCCACAGATTCTAGACACTATCTTAGGCCCAGATTGCTGGAATCTGCCATACACACACTGTTTTCTGACTTAGCACACTGCTGTCTACAGAACACCACAGATTAAAGACACTCTAGAGGGCCCAGAGCATTGGAATCTGCAATACAATGTTTCCTGATGTAGTTTCAGCATTGTATACAGAACGCCACAGATTCTAGACACTATCTTAGGCCCAGATTGCTGGAATCTGCCATACACACACTGTTTTCTGACTTAGCACACTGCTGTCTACAGAACACCACAGATTAAAGACACTCTAGAGGGCCCAGAGCATTGGAATCTGCAATACAATGTTTCCTGATGTAGTTTCAGCATTGTATACAGAACGCCACAGATTCTAGACACTATCTTAGGCCCAGATTGCTGGAATCTGCCATACACACACTGTTTTCTGACTTAGCACACTGCTGTCTACAGAACACCACAGATTAAAGACACTCTAGAGGGCCCAGAGCATTGGAATCTGCAATACAATGTTTCCTGATGTAGTTTCAGCATTGTATACAGAACGCCACAGATTCTAGACACTATCTTAGGCCCAGATTGCTGGAATCTGCCATACACACACTGTTTTCTGACTTAGCACACTGCTGTCTACAGAACACCACAGATTAAAGACACTCTAGAGGGCCCAGAGCATTGGAATCTGCAATACAATGTTTCCTGATGTAGTTTCAGCATTGTATACAGAACGCCACAGATTCTAGACACTATCTTAGGCCCAGATTGCTGGAATCTGCCATACACACACTGTTTTCTGACTTAGCACACTGCTGTCTACAGAACACCACAGATTAAAGACACTCTAGAGGGCCCAGAGCATTGTATACAGAACGCCACAGATTCTAGACACTATCTTAGGCCCAGATTGCTGGAATCTGCCATACACACACTGTTTTCTGACTTAGCACACTGCTGTCTACAGAACACCACAGATTAAAGACACTCTAGAGGGCCCAGAGCATTGGAATCTGCAATACAATGTTTCCTGATGTAGTTTCAGCATTGTATACAGAACGCCACAGATTCTAGACACTATCTTAGGCCCAGATTGCTGGAATCTGCCATACACACACTGTTTTCTGACTTAGCACACTGCTGTCTACAGAACACCACAGATTAAAGACACTCTAGAGGGCCCAGAGCATTGGAATCTGCAATACAATGTTTCCTGATGTAGTTTCAGCATTGTATACAGAACGCCACAGATTCTAGACACTATCTTAGGCCCAGATTGCTGGAATCTGCCATACACACACTGTTTTCTGACTTAGCACACTGCTGTCTACAGAACACCACAGATTAAAGACACTCTAGAGGGCCCAGAGCATTGGAATCTGCAATACAATGTTTCCTGATGTAGTTTCAGCATTGTATACAGAACGCCACAGATTCTAGACACTATCTTAGGCCCAGATTGCTGGAATCTGCCATACACACACTGTTTTCTGACTTAGCACACTGCTGTCTACAGAACACCACAGATTAAAGACACTCTAGAGGGCCCAGAGCATTGGAATCTGCAATACAATGTTTCCTGATGTAGTTTCAGCATTGTATACAGAACGCCACAGATTCTAGACACTATCTTAGGCCCAGATTGCTGGAATCTGCCATACACACACTGTTTTCTGACTTAGCACACTGCTGTCTACAGAACACCACAGATTAAAGACACTCTAGAGGGCCCAGAGCATTGGAATCTGCAATACAATGTTTCCTGATGTAGTTTCAGCATTGTATACAGAACGCCACAGATTCTAGACACTATCTTAGGCCCAGATTGCTGGAATCTGCCATACACACACTGTTTTCTGACTTAGCACACTGCTGTCTACAGAACACCACAGATTAAAGACACTCTAGAGGGCCCAGAGCATTGGAATCTGCAATACAATGTTTCCTGATGTAGTTTCAGCATTGTATACAGAACGCCACAGATTCTAGACACTATCTTAGGCCCAGATTGCTGGAATCTGCCATACACACACTGTTTTCTGACTTAGCACACTGCTGTCTACAGAACACCACAGATTAAAGACACTCTAGAGGGCCCAGAGCATTGGAATCTGCAATACAATGTTTCCTGATGTAGTTTCAGCATTGTATACAGAACGCCACAGATTCTAGACACTATCTTAGGCCCAGATTGCTGGAATCTGCCATACACACACTGTTTTCTGACTTAGCACACTGCTGTCTACAGAACACCACAGATTAAAGACACTCTAGAGGGCCCAGAGCATTGGAATCTGCAATACAATGTTTCCTGATGTAGTTTCAGCTGTATACAGAACGCCACAGATTCTAGACACTATCTTAGGCCCAGATTGCTGGAATCTGCCATACACACACTGTTTTCTGACTTAGCACACTGCTGTCTACAGAACACCACAGATTAAAGACACTCTAGAGGGCCCAGAGCATTGGAATCTGCAATACAATGTTTCCTGATGTAGTTTCAGCATTGTATACAGAACGCCACAGATTCTAGACACTATCTTAGGCCCAGATTGCTGGAATCTGCCATACACACACTGTTTTCTGACTTAGCACACTGCTGTCTACAGAACACCACAGATTAAAGACACTCTAGAGGGCCCAGAGCATTGGAATCTGCAATACAATGTTTCCTGATGTAGTTTCAGCATTGTATACAGAACGCCACAGATTCTAGACACTATCTTAGGCCCAGATTGCTGGAATCTGCCATACACACACTGTTTTCTGACTTAGCACACTGCTGTCTACAGAACACCACAGATTAAAGACACTCTAGAGGGCCCAGAGCATTGGAATCTGCAATACAATGTTTCCTGATGTAGTTTCAGCATTGTATACAGAACGCCACAGATTCTAGACACTATCTTAGGCCCAGATTGCTGGAATCTGCCATACACACACTGTTTTCTGACTTAGCACACTGCTGTCTACAGAACACCACAGATTAAAGACACTCTAGAGGGCCCAGAGCATTGGAATCTGCAATACAATGTTTCCTGATGTAGTTTCAGCATTGTATACAGAACGCCACAGATTCTAGACACTATCTTAGGCCCAGATTGCTGGAATCTGCCATACACACACTGTTTTCTGACTTAGCACACTGCTGTCTACAGAACACCACAGATTAAAGACACTCTAGAGGGCCCAGAGCATTGGAATCTGCAATACAATGTTTCCTGATGTAGTTTCAGCATTGTATACAGAACGCCACAGATTCTAGACACTATCTTAGGCCCAGATTGCTGGAATCTGCCATACACACACTGTTTTCTGACTTAGCACACTGCTGTCTACAGAACACCACAGATTAAAGACACTCTAGAGGGCCCAGAGCATTGGAATCTGCAATACAATGTTTCCTGATGTAGTTTCAGCATTGTATACAGAACGCCACAGATTCTAGACACTATCTTAGGCCCAGATTGCTGGAATCTGCCATACACACACTGTTTTCTGACTTAGCACACTGCTGTCTACAGAACACCACAGATTAAAGACACTCTAGAGGGCCCAGAGCATTGGAATCTGCAATACAATGTTTCCTGATGTAGTTTCAGCATTGTATACAGAACGCCACAGATTCTAGACACTATCTTAGGCCCAGATTGCTGGAATCTGCCATACACACACTGTTTTCTGACTTAGCACACTGCTGTCTACAGAACACCACAGATTAAAGACACTCTAGAGGGCCCAGAGCATTGGAATCTGCAATACAATGTTTCCTGATGTAGTTTCAGCATTGTATACAGAACGCCACAGATTCTAGACACTATCTTAGGCCCAGATTGCTGGAATCTGCCATACACACACTGTTTTCTGACTTAGCACACTGCTGTCTACAGAACACCACAGATTAAAGACACTCTAGAGGGCCCAGAGCATTGGAATCTGCAATACAATGTTTCCTGATGTAGTTTCAGCATTGTATACAGAACGCCACAGATTCTAGACACTATCTTAGGCCCAGATTGCTGGAATCTGCCATACACACACTGTTTTCTGACTTAGCACACTGCTGTCTACAGAACACCACAGATTAAAGACACTCTAGAGGGCCCAGAGCATTGGAATCTGCAATACAATGTTTCCTGATGTGTAATTACAGAACGCCACAGATTCTACACATCTTAGGCCCAGATTGCTGGAATCTGCCATACACACACACACTGTTTTCTGATTTAGCACACTGCTGGCTACAGAACGCCACTGATTGAGGGCCCAGAGCATTGGAATCTGCAATACAAGGTTTCCTGATGTAATGAATTTGCCATACACACTGTTTTCTGACTTAGCACACTGCTGGCTACAGAACGCCACAGATTGAGGGCCCAGAGCATTGGAATCTGCAATACAAGCTTTCCTGATGTAATGAATTTGCCATACACACTGTTTTCTGACTTAGCACACTGTTGGCTACAGAACGCCACAGATAAGAGGGCCCAGAGCATTGGAATCTGCAATACAAGGTTTCCTGATGTAATGAATTTGCCATACACACTGTTTTCTGACTTAGCACACTGCTGGCTACAGAACGCCACAGATTGAGGGCCCAGAGCATTGGAATCTGCAATACAAGGTTTCCTTTGTAAAATTCTTTTTATTGACATTTTTTTTTTTTTTTTTTTTTTTAAAAACAGACATTACAAAATATAATGTAGTGAATCAAGGGTAGACATATATGTATTGAGTTACATAAAGGTAAATTAGATAATATAGAAATCTGTTTTGATGTACACATTTGTAAAATCTATAGGTAAATTCAATGTTTTAAGAATTCAAAAACAACTTAAATAACTAACGTCATAACAAAACAGAACATAACAGTACAGGAGTCCCTTTCAAAGTTGAGATCGGTAGTATTTACTCTCTAACCATTTATCCCATCTATAATGGTATGTGGAGGACCTATCTTGGATCCGTGCTATAGTTTGTTCAAACATGCATGTATTATTAACAGTTTGCCAAACTTCTTTAACATGAGGAGTATCAGTGGACTTCCAATGCCTAGTTATAACTAACTTGGTAGCCATAACTAGATGTGCTACTATTGATCTAGATTCATCTGGCAGATCATCCAGTCCTAGTAGTAACAGAGCTAATTGTGGTAATAATGTAAGGTTAGATTTTATTATTGATTTAATGATATTTTCCATAGCCTTCCAAAGTGGTTGAATAATCTCACATTCCCATAGGGTGTGTAGTAATGTCCCCTTCTTTCCACATTGTCTCCAGCAGCGGTCTGATGTGTCTGGAAAGATCAGGTGTAATTTACTCGGAGTGTGGTACCATCTAAGGTAAGTTTTGAAGATTACTTCTTTATGTTTAGTGCTGTGAAAATATTTATGAGTATTGGAAAATGATGAATGCCAATCTTTTAAATCTATTGTTATCTGTAGATCCTCTTCCCATTTTTCCATGTGTTTGGTTGGTAAAGTATTTAAGGATTCTGTCAATTGGGTGTAAAAAGTAGATATCCCTCTCCTTTTCTTAAATAAGTTGGCTATTAGGGTCATATGCGGTAAATATATCTTCTCTGCTATTTTGCGCTTATTAACAAATTCCCTGACATTTAAAAATCTGTAGAAGTCATCTCTTACTAGTCTAAATCGAGTTTTTAGTTTAGAGAACGAGGTAAATGTTCCCTCTTCATAAAAGTCCTGGAGGGATTTAATGCCAACATCCTTCCAATGTGTAGTGGGGATTAAATCTACTTGATCATAAAGGACATCTAATGTGGCATCTGTTAAGGGAGAATGTAATTTCCCTTTCCTCAATCTGAGGAATTTCTTCCAGATCTCATCTGAGACATTGATCACATCAATAGGTGGAGGGGAGGGGGAGAATCCCAAAATCGGCGCTAGAAGTCTGGATTTTAATGTTGTCGTGCTACATATGCTTTTCTCTATTTGGACCCACAGCTTGTCAGTATTATCTGTCCACCAGTGAGACAGTTGGTCCAGGATGGCCGAGAAGTAATAATATTGAATATGTGGCACTCCCAGTCCACCCTTTTTATGGTGTCCAATTATGGTTTTGAAGGCAACTCTGGGTTTCTTGTGGTCCCAAATGAATAATCTGAGTTTAGAATTTAGTGCTGTGAAATATGAGTCAGGAACAGAAATCGGTAGTGACCTGAAGAGATACAATAGCTTTGGCAGAAGCAGCATTTTGTATGCCGCAATTCTGCCCAGCCAAGAAATGGTGTTTTTGGTGAATTCAGCCATATCTCTGTTGATCTCAGAGGCAATTCTAGGAAAATTAGTATCAAAAAGTTTTGATGAGGGATGTGACACCTGTATACCCAGATATGTAATGTCCGATTTTTGCCAATCTAGGGGATATTGTCCTTTTAAATCATGTAATAAAGAAGGATTCAAATTTATTGGCAGGGCTTGAGATTTATCTGTATTGATTTTGTAATATGAAATCTCACCAAAGTTTTGAGTGGTCTTAAAAAAGGCTGGTAGTGAGGATTGGGGATTAGTGAATGTCAATATAATATCATCAGCAAACAGGGCTAATTTATAGTTGTTGTGACCTATATCTATGCCGTATATATCAGGATTAGATCTAATAGCCTCCGCCAGAGGTTCCATTGACATAATGAAGAGCAGAGGGGAGAAAGGGCAGCCCTGACGCGTGCCATTAGTGATTTTGAATGAGTTAGACAGGGAGCTATTCACATAAACATTTGCTGAGGGGTTGCTGTATAGCGCCTTTATGCCTGAATGGATGGCTCCAGTTATCCCAAATTTTTCTAGGACCTTAAATGCGTATGCCCAGTTTATACGATCAAAAGCCTTTTCGGCATCAATGGTTAGGAAAATGGCAGGGTTTTTTATTTTCTCACAGAATTGGAGTAATGAGATTATACGTCTTGTATTGTCTGGGCCCTGTCTGCCTTTTAAAAATCCTACTTGATCTTTGTGAATTAATTTTGGGAGGATATTTTGAAATCTTTCAGCTAAAATTTTTACATATATTTTCATATCCACGTTTAGTAGGGAAATTGGTCTATAATTTTCCACTTTACACTCATCCTTTCCTGGTTTCGGAATAGTTACTATTGTGGCTCTCAGCATATCTTCAGGGAAAGTGCCTGACTGAAATGCATTATTGTAAACTTTGTGCAGATGTGGGATCAAGATATTAATAAATTTCTTATAATATTCAGACGTGAAGCCGTCAGGGCCTGGTGATTTTTGATTAGGGGAAGTTCTAATTGCCTTTGATATTTCTAGTAATGAAATTGGTAAATTTAATTGGTGGATCTGGTCTTGATTCAGTTTGGGCAAGTCTAGTTTATGTAGGAATTCTGTAATTTTGGATTCTTCAACTGGTATCGGAAGGTCAGAGGCCAGGTTATATAGTTTCTCATAATAATCTTTAAATGAGTTAGCTATATCTCGTGGAGCTAATTTGATCTGATTTGTTGTGGGGTGTATAATTTTTCTAATTATTGACTTTTGTATTTTGGCCTTCAGCCTTCTAGCAAGTAGTGCTCCGGCCTTATTGTCATGGGAATAAAATTTAATTTTAGATTGTCTCAGGACTTTTTCATATTTGAACAGGAGTAGGTTGTGTATTTTAAATCTGGCCTTCTGTAATTCTGTTGTAATTGTATATGATGGTTTTATCTTATTTTTATCTTCCAAATCTTTTATTAACTTCAAAGCCTCTGTCATCTCTATTTCTCTTTGTTTTTTAATGGAGGAGCCAAATGACATGAATGTTTCTCTGATTTTGGCCTTATGAGCGCTCCATAGAGTGTAAGAGTCTATATCTGTGGTATCATTTATTTTAAAATATTCCTTTAAATCTGATTCAATTGAAGCTGCTAGTTTAGTATTATTCAGGATGTAAGGATTGACTCTCCATACGTAGTCATTGGTTTGTCTTTGTGTAAATGTTATTGTTATACTGACAGGTGCATGGTCAGACCAAACTATGTTACCTATATCTGTTTTAGTTGTCAGATCAATAAGTGGTCTCTCAACCAAAAAGTAATCTATCCTTGAATAGGAAGTATGTTTATTTGAGAAATGGGTGTAGTCCCTTTCTGAAGCATGCTGCAACCTCCAGATGTCATAAAGACAATTTTGATCAATTAATTTTTGAAAAGCTAAATCTCTATATCTACCACTATGAGTGGTATCTAATGATGGGTTGAGAATAGCATTAAAATCTCCTCCTAGCAGTAAGTGGCCTTTTTTCATGATATTCACTTTTTTAAGTAATTTCCTCATAAATTTTGCTTGGCCAGTGTTAGGTGCATAAACATTAACTAATGTAGTGAGGGTATTATTGATCAGAGCTACTAATATGATGTATCTTCCACCTGGGTCAATAAACTTTTCTTTAATATCTACTGCAATTGAGTCTTTAAATGCTATCATGACTCCCCTTTTTTTCTCTTTATAAGTGGAATAAACTATCTGTGGAAATTTCCTATGTTTGATTTGTGGGGTGCTGTTTGTGGCAATATGGGTCTCTTGGGCATACAGGATGTCACATCTCCTATTTAAAGCCTCGTTCCAAAGTTGATTTCGTTTGAATGGGGAGTTTAGGCCCCGTACATTAATCGATATTACATTAACAGCCATTTCTGAAAACTGAGCATAGCTATGTACCTTGCATCCCTCAGGTCACCACATGACTCGCCTAAAATAAAGATTACATCACAAAATTCCTTCAAATGTATAAAGATTGCATCAGAAAATTCCTTCAAATGTATATTACTGGGAAGAGAGAAATGGTTATTCATATTGGAATGGTGGGGTCCTCCTGTACAGAAGATATCACTTAAACAGATATTACTTAGAACATTAACAATATTGAAAAACAAAAAAGAAAAAAGTCCATCAAAAAATCGGGCAAAAATAGGCAGATGATCCAAAGTCATCTATAGGAACTATAGGGCGGGTGTATTACTGGCAAACAGGAGGTTCCCCTCCTCCACACATTGAGTCATGCTCCTTGTGGATACTTCAGGCATTGTTCTTTTGTCTCTGGTCTTTTGTTTGCTTCTTGTGGTCATAAAACTTTCCAGGGTGTTGGCTTTCCTGGAACCTTCTAGGGGCTTTGTCTTGGTAGCTTGGAATTTTTTCAATTTGTAAATTCCACTCCCTCAGGGTTATCAAGGCAGATTCTGGAGATTTGAGTGTGTGTAGGACTCCATCTTTGAACACCAGTAGTTTTACAGGGAAACCCCATCTATAGTTAATATTGTTTGCCATTAAGGTCTTAGTAATCACCATAAAGTCTTTTCTTGCTTTAATCGTAGCTGCGGAAAGATCTGTGAAAAGTTGAATTCCATTGTATTTTTTCGATAGGATAGGATCCTTCCTCATCTCTATCAAAATTTGCTCTTTAATGTGAAAGAAGGTAAACCTGGCCAGGACATCTCTGGGAACATCTTTATGCAGAAATGTAGGCTTAGGTAGTCTATGCGCTCTATCAATGCACAGCTCAAAATCCTTAGCTTGCGGAATCAGTTCCTTTACCAGCTCAACTATATATGGGATTAAATCTTTGTTTAAAATATTCTCAGGGACGCCTCTGAACTTAATGTTGTTCCTCCTGCTTCTGTCTTCCAAGTCAATTATTTTTGCCTGCATAGATTCAACTCGAACTTCTAGTTCATTATGCCGGTCTATGACTTCATTATGTGAAGCTGCAAAATCTTCCATCTTGTTCTCAACATGGGAGACTCTGTCTCCCAGCTCTTCAACTGCTTGTTGGACTGGTATTATAGATTTCTTAAAGTCGCTATTTATCGAAGATCTTAAAGCTAAAAGCATGTCTTTGATCAAGTTGGCTGAGAGTTCTTTGTCAGTGGCTTGGAATTCAGCAAAATGATCGGGTACAGACTCATGTAACAGTTGGATACTCACTGCGTCTGGGTTTTGTTTTGTTGGAGTATCTATTTTCTTAGATCGAGGGCTCTCCATCAGGGTGTCTTCTCCTTGGTCTTTAGAAGTTTGATTAATCTCCTCTCGATCATATTCTTTTTCATCCAGTGAATCGGACGCTTGGGGGGTCGATTTCCCTGTTGGCGCTATAGCACTTTCCTCCAGACCTGTAGCTTCCAGATCGGGTGTGTCCTGGTTTGAAGTATTTTTTAAGTCCAATTTCCTCTACATATGCTCGGTGAATTTCTCCTTTTTAATCGGGGTATTCGGAGGTAGAAGTGGCAATTTTCGATCAGTTCTGATCGGTGTGCTGTGGCTCGATCTTTTCCCAGAGGTGCCAGTCTGTTTGCAACTGAAGCCCGACGATGCATCCGAGTGGGTGTCAGCTTCCTCCCGGTCATCACGTTCGTGGCTTGAAAATGATCGATTCCTCCGAGCTGAACGATCTGAATGCTTTTTTCCTTTAGCTCTTGCCTTTCTGAATCGACTAGACCCAAAATAGTAATCCATTTCTCAGTTTTTGAGTGATTTTTGCCGCTTTTGGAGCTATTGTGTAGAGGAGCTCTCACCTCATGCGGCCATCTCCTTCAGCAGCCAAGCCACGCCTCCAATACAAGGTTTCCTGATGTAATTACAGCATTGTGTACAGAACGCCACAGATTCTACACATCTTAGGCCCAGATTGCTGGAATCTGCCATACACACACTGTTTTCTGATTTAGCACACTGCTGGCTACAGAACGCCACAGGTTGAGGGCCCAGAGCATTGGAATATGCAATACAAGGTTTCCTGATGTAATGAATTTGCCATACACACTGTTTTCTGACTTAGCACACTGCTGGCTACAGAACGCAACAGATTGAGGGCCCAGAGCATTGGAATCTGCAATACAAGATTTCCTGATGTAATTACAGAACGCCACAGATTCTACACATCTTAGGCCCAGATTGCTGGAATCTGCCATACACACACTGTTTTCTGATTTAGCACACTGCTGGCTACAGAACGCCACTGATTGAGGGCCCAGAGCATTGGAATCTGCAATACAAGGTTTCCTGATGTAATGAAATTGCCATACACACTGTTTTCTGACTTAGCACACTGCTGGCTACAGAACGCCACAGATTGAGGGCCCAGAGCATTGGAATCTGCAATACAAGCTTTCCTGATGTAATGAATTTGCCATACACACTGTTTTCTGACTTAGCACACTGCTGGCTACAGAACGCCACAGAAAGAAGGCCCAGAGCTTTGGAATCTGCAATACAAGGTTTCCTGATGTAATTACAGCATTGTGTACAGAACACCACAGATTCTACACATCTTAGGCCCAGATTGCTGGAATCTGCCATACACACACTGTTTTCTGACATAGCACACTGCTGGCTACAGAACGCCACAGATAGAGGGCCCAGAGCATTGGAATCTGCAATACAAGCTTTCCTGATGTAATGAATTTGCCATACACACTGTTTTCTGACTTAGCACACTGCTGGCTACAGAACGCCACAGATTGAGGGCCCAGAGCATTGGAATCTGCAATACAAGGTTTCCTGATGTAATTACAGCATTGTATACAGAACGCCACAGATTCTACACATCTTAGGCCCAGATTGCTGGAATCTGCCATACACACACTGTTTTCTGACATAGCACACTGCTGGCTACAGAACGCCACAGATAGAGGGCCCAGAGCATTGGAATCTGCAATACAAGCTTTCCTGATGTAATGAATTTGCCATACACACTGTTTTCTGACTTAGCACACTGCTGGCTACAGAACGCCACAGATTGAGGGCCCAGAGCATTGGAATCTGCAATACAAGGTTTCCTGATGTAGTTATAGCATTGAATACAGAACGCCACAGATTTTAACACTATCTTAGGCCCAGATTGCTGGAATCTGCCATACACACACTGTTTTCTGACTTAGCACACTGCTGGCTACAGAACGCCACAGATAAGAGGGCCCAGAGCATTGGAATCTGCAATACAAGGTTTCCTGACGTAATGAATTTGCCATACACACTGTTTTCTGACTTAGCACACTGCTGGCTACAGAACGCCACAGATTGAGGGCCCAGAGCATTGGAATCTGCAATACAAGGTTTCCTGATGTAATTACAGCATTGTGTACAGAACGCCACAGATTCTACACATCTTAGGCCCAGATTGCTGGAATCTGCCATACACACACTGTTTTCTGATTTAGCACACTGCTGGCTACAGAACGCCACAGGTTGAGGGCCCAGACATGATTGAAGCCGAGGAGAACTAGCCCGAGAACTAAACCATAGTTTAAGAAAATAAACTGACATCTGGACTGAAGAGATGTTAATACAAGAATTAACAACTGAAAATTTGTGTCTCTTTCTTAATAGAAACTCAGACATACTAATAAAGTTATTACTTCAGAATCTATCATAAATCACTGCTTCACCTGCAGGTTTAAAATGTTTGTTATTTAATTTACATTCTCTATATTCTTTTTTTTTTTTCTTCTCCAAAAGTACCAAATGGAATGACGAAGATACAACAACATGTAATTCTCATTAATATTATGTAACATGTAAAGTATTATAATTCCATGTTGGTATTTATAATTTACTTAAATTACAAATGGAATGACGAAGATACACAATATTAATGAGTTTTACATGTTGTAACATGTAAAGTATTATAATTCCATGTTGATATTTATAATTTACTTAATTATAAGTGTACTTACACTTTGAAAAACCTAATTAAAATATTTTGAAAGATTCTAGACACTATAGAGGGCCCAGAAGCATTGGAATCTGCAATACAATCTTTTCTGATGTAGTACAGCATTGTATACAGAACACCGCAGATTCTAGACACTCTATTAGGCCCACCTTACTGGAATCTGCCATACAGACATGGTTTTCCGATGTATTACACTATGAACTACAGAACGCCACAGATTATAGACACTATATAAGGGCCGGAGATTTTGAATCTGTAATATAGGCACAGTTTTCTGTTGCAGTACAGTATTGGTAACAGAACACCACAGATCAGGCCCAGTTTATTGGAATCTGCAATACACACACTGTTTTCTGACTTAGCACACTGTTGGCTACAGAACGCCACAGATTATAGACAAAAGTACTGCACCGAAATGTACAAAATGAAACTGCATATTGATGATTTGGAAAACAAATCACGCAGAAACAATATTAGAGTTAAAGGTCTGCCCGAATCGGTGCTGGATAAGGACATCCAGTCTGTATTGACACAGCTCTTTAACGAGCTTTTACAACAAGATGAAAAGACAGATCTCTTCATTGAAAGAGCGCATCGGGTCTATAGACCTAGACATGTTCAAAGCGAGGCCTCGCGGGACGTTCTATGCTGTCTCCAAAGCTTCAGAACTAAAGAAAACATCTTGCAAAAGGATAGAATGGGAAAATAGTGACATTTCTCTCTATCAGGACATTTCTAGATTTACTCTCTATGTCAGAAGTCTCCTCCAACCGCTTACTAGAGAGCTTTGTGACAGAGGCATCAAATACAGATGTCTCTTTCCTCTGGGGTTACTCATTACCTACCAAAGTAAGACTTATACTATTAAGACCCCAGAAGATCTTCCTTCAATTTTGCAAAAGCTGGAACTTACGGATCTACAGATTTAAGATTGGACTATTTTAGGAGAAGAAGAGGATGGTTTCCTGCCCTTCCACAGGGTGAAAATTGGCATACGGTGACTCCTACACATGCCAAAAAAATCCAGAGCATCAGAATAGTTTTATCCCAAAACTCCTCATAAATACCGAGGGTCCATAGGTGGTGATTGATGCAAGTTCTGTTCAATATGGTTACAGTAAACACCACTAAGTATTTGTCTGACGTTTAGCGTCATACGAGACAGTTTACATGTCAGTTCACGTTGCTAGATTTATATCATAGAAATGTTACATTGTGTCTATTCCCCTCTCAACTACACCCATGTTGATTATCATACTTATACATATTTGTGTTCTCTTTTTTACTACTACAGGCTCCGGGGACATCTGGATGTTTTGTCCCTAACCTTATTTCATTTTTACATATTGGTTCTTTTTTTGAATTGTTCAATACTCTCCTGTACGTTGGCCCTCTGTCAAGTACAGGGTGATCACAGTTTCTAATACTTTGATGGAGTTTTCTCTTTCCCCCCCGGAGATCTCCCTCCACACAAGCTTGAGATAAAAATGTAGGAATAGCCATGATACAAGAGACACACTTCAAAAAGTCACACACCACAAACTAAAAACAAAACATACGATATGGTATAATGCTATTACTCCATTAAGAATGAATGAAAGGAGTCTCCATTCGGATTAGTAAACACCTAGACTTTAAGGAAAAAGACAAAATTATAGATACGGAAGGCAGGTACATTCTTTTGAAAGGGTGGATTGGAAACGAAATTATCACCATTGTTAATTATATACGTTCCTAACAAAGAACAAGCATGCTTCCTAAAACATGTCCTTGGTAGACTCTTTTCAAGAAGGTAACTTAGTGTTAGGTGGAGATTTTAATATTACATTAGAACCAAATATTGATACCGCCAAAGGTAAGAGACTGAAAACTATTAGGAAACTATTACAGGACAGGCAATTAGTTGACGCTTGGAGATGTCACAATCCTGGGAGAGAGATTATTCTTACTTTTCGACAATTCATAACCAATACTCAAGGATTGATCAGATCTATATCAAGCAAAATATGCTTCATACTATACATAATGCAAAATAGGACTATTTTTGCACTCTGACCATGCCCCACTTCTTATTACTTTAAATTCCTCAAAAGATGCTACTAAAACCTTTAACTGGCGTTTAAATGACTCCTTGATTGCTCAAGAAGTTGACGGTAACCTCATTGCAAAGCAGATTAGGTACTTTGAGGAAAATGTAATGGAAGATATTACATGGGCGACTTTATGGGAATCTCACAAGGCCGTCATTAGAGGCCATTTAATGCAGCTGTCACGGCTGTATGTGAGCAACAAGAGCATACACAGTAAAAAGAGCTACTGACCGGACCCAAACTAGGGAGGATAAAGGGTGACCCCTGTCAGACCCTCAAAGCTCTCCCTATGCTGCTAAAGCACATGCCCGGATCCAAATGGCGGAACGAGGCATGCCCACGTACCTAAGACTGATGACCACTGTAACCCCTACAATAGTGGAAGGGGCACGGCCACCGGTGCCCTGCTCAGTATATGGAGGGAACCGTGGCCACCTCAGATCCAGTCAGAAAATAACCAGGTACACAATGTCTGCACACTTAGCTGAAGGAGCTGCAGCCGCAGAGAAGACGGATCCAAGGACAGCTGGCAATATCCGGAGTGCTTGCTGCAGCAGAACACAGGTCCAGTGAACTGATAGCTACAAGTGAAGATACTCAAGCAAGAGCTACAACTGAAATGAGAAATATAATCCACGCCCAACAATAGGAGGAGGGGGGATTTAAAGGCAGGGAAATCAAACGCAGGAGGAACAGCTGGGAAGAAGGAAACAGAAAGTAAAGACTTCATCACAGGGGCGGAGAAACAGAGCAGTGAGAACTCCTCCAAGCTCTAGTAGTGACATCATCACAGGGGTGGAGAAACAGAGCTGTGAGAACGTCCCAAAGCTCTGGTAGTGACAGTACCCCCCCCCTCTACGGGTGGACTCCGGACTCCCAGGACCCACCCTCTCAGGATGAGCCCTATGAAATTCCCTGATGAGGCGAGTGGCTTTAATGTCCGACACCGGAACCCACATCCTCTCAGGACCATAACCCTTCCAATGAATGAGGTACTGAAGAGAACCGCGGACAATGCGAGAGTCCACAATTCTGGAAACCTCCAACTCCAGATTGCCATCAACCAAAATCGGAGGAGGAGGCAAAGAGGAGGGTACCGTGGGCTGGACATATGGTTTTAAGAGAGATCTGTGAAATACATTATGTATCTTCCAAACCCGTGGAAGATCAAGACGGAAGGCAACAGGATTGATGACTGACAAGATTTTATAAGGCCCAATAAACTTGGGACCCAATTTCCAGGAGGGAACCTTCAGTTTAATATTTCTTGTAGACAACCACACCAGATCACCCACATTCAGGTCCGGACCAGGCACACGTCTCTTATCAGCCACACGCTTATACTTCTCACTCATCTTTTTAAGATTACTCTGAATCTTTTGCCAAATGGTAGACAAAGACGAGGAAAATCTCTCCTCCTCAGGTAAACCAGAAAGAGCCCCTCCCGAGAATGTCCCAAACTGCGGATGGAACCCATATGCACCAAAGAATGGTGACTTATCAGAAGATTCCTGACGCTTGTTCAGAGCAAACTTAGCAAGAGGGAGAAATGAACACCAATCCTCCTGGTTCTCTGCCACAAAACAGCGCAAATATGTCTCCAGATTCTGATTGAGGCGCTCAGTCTGACCATTCGACTGCGGGTGAAAAGCAGAAGAGAAGGACAGCCGAACCCCCAGGCGAGAACAGAAAGCCTTCCAGAACCTGGACAAACTGCGTGCCTCTATCGGAAACAATATCAGAGGGAATGCCGTGCAATTTAACAATATGGTCGACAAAAGCTTGCGCCAACGTTTTAGCATTGGGTAAACCAGGGAAAGGTACGAAATGAGCCATCTTGCTAAAACGGTCCACCACCACCAGGATCACCGACTTCCCCGAGGAACGAGGAAGATCCGTGATAAAGTCCATGGACAGGTGTGTCCAAGGACGGGAAGGTATGGGTAACGGGAGAAGGGAACCTGAAGGCCGTGAATGAGGGACCTTAGCGCGAGCGCATGTCTCACAAGCAGCCACAAAACCCTCCACCGACTTACGAAGAGCCGGCCACCAAAATCTCAGAGCAATGAGATCTACCGTGGCTCTACTCCCGGGGTGACCAGCAAGAACCGTATCATGATGCTCCTTGAAGAGTTTGTGACGTAGCTCAGGAGGCACGAACAACTTCCCAGAAGGACAACGGGCAGGTGCCTTAGTCTGAGCAGCCTGGACCTCGGCCTCCAAATCGGAATATAGAGCAGAAACAACTACCCCCTTCGCCAAAATGGGACCCGGGTCCTCGGAGTTTCCTCCTGCCGGAAAACAGCGAGAGAGAGCATCATCCTTCACATTTTTGATCCCAGGTCGGAATGTAATCTCCCACATCATAGTTTCTCTCTGCCGGGGAGAGTTTTTTAGAGAAAAAGGCACAGGGTCGCCATTTGGCAGGAGAAGGGCCCTGGGACAAAACTGCACCCACACCCACCTTGGAAGCATCCACCTCAACAATAAAAGGTAAGGAAACATCGGGATGCACCAAGACGGGAGCAGACGCAAAACTCTTTAATCTTAGAAAAGGCTGCAAGCGCCTCCTCCGACCAAGAGGAAAAATCCGCCCCCTTTTTTGTCATGTCAGTAAGGGGTTTGACAACAGAGGAATAATTCAAAATGAACTTTCTGTAATAGTTCACAAAACCCAGAAAGCGCATCAATGCCTTCTGATTCTCAGGAAGCTCCCACTCAAGTACAGCACGGACCTTCTCCGGATCCATGCGAAAACCAGAAGCAGAGAGGAGAAAACCCAGAAATTGAATCTCCGATACCATAAAAAGACATTTCTCCAGCTTGGCGTACAATTTATTTTCCCGCAGAATCTGCAGAACCTGAAAAAGATGATCCTGATGGGTCTGAACATCAGGGGAAAAAAAAAAATCAAAATATCATCAAGATACACCAATACAAATTTCCCCATTAAATGGTAGAAAATACTATTAACAAAATGCTGAAAGACGGCCGGAGCATTCATCAGGCCGAAAGGCATAACGAGATTCTCGAAATGCCCGTTAGGGGTATTGAAGGCCGTTTTCCATTCATCCCCCTCTCTGACCCTGACCAGGTTGTACGCGCCTCTCAAATCCAATTTGGAAAACACCTTGGCCCCAACAATTTGGTTGAAGAGGTCCGGGATCAGAGGAAGGGGATAGGGATCGCGAATCGTGATACGGTTCAGCTCCCTAAAATCTAGGCAAGGTCTCAGAGAGCCATCTTTTTTTTTAACAAAAAAAAAAAACCTGCGGCCACAGGTGACTTTGAGGGACGAATATGCCCCTTGTCGAGACTCGGAGATATAAGTTCGCATTGCGATTCTTTCCGGTTGTGAGAGATTGTAGAGGCGTGCTTTTGGCAGCTTGGCGCCGGGAATGAGGTTAATGGGACAGTCAAACTCCCGGTGAGGAGGTAGCTCCTGAACACCGCTCTCGGAAAACACATCCGAGAAATCAGAGAGAAATAATGGCACAGTTTTAGTAGACACCTCTGCAAAAGTCGCTGTGAGACAATTCTCTCTACAAAAGTCACTCCACTCATTTATTTGCCTTCCTTGCCAATCAATAGTGGGGTTATGTCTAGTGAGCCAGGGTAACCCCAAAACTAGAGGAGAAGGCAATCCGTTAAGGACAAAACAAGATATATCCTCCACATGAGTGTCACCTACAACATATTGTGAACAATGCCCTTCAGAGATCTCTGTGAGAGTGGAGCAGAGTCAATAGCAAAAACAGGTATATCCTTTTCTAATGTGCAAACCTGAAAACCATGCATGGCTACAAATTGAGTGTCAATAAGATTGACGGCCGCTCCACTATCGACAAAAATCTCACAAGAAATGACTTTGCTCTCTAGCGCCACCCTGGCAGACAGGAGAAAACGGGAACTGCAGGTCAGAGGAAAAGCATCAATTCCTACATCAACTTTGCCCAAAGTAGCAGATGAAGCAGAATTTGATCATTTACCTTTTGAGGTTTTTCTCTTATTATCGCTCTTAGTACAGTTCAAGAATCTCCTAGACGGACAAACATTTGCCAAATGACCTATGCCCCCACAAAAAAAACACACCATACTCTGAGGACTAAATCCTCTTTTATCAGGGGCAAGTCGACCTAGCTGCATGGGCTCCTCCTCAGAGGGGAGCGAGACAGGATGAGGCCCCTGCACACTGAATGAGTCCGCACCATTGCCCCTAGACTGACAATGGCTGGACAGAGAGGTCTTGTTTCCTTCTCTTAGACGCCTGCCAAGGCGTTCCGCCAATGACATGGCAGACTCTAAGGACGTTGGTCTCTCATGGAAAGCAAACGCATCTTTCAATCTCTCTGAGAGACCATGACAGAACTGACTCCGGAGTGCAGCATCATTCCAACCTGAATCAGCTGCCCATCTCCGAAATTCTGAACAATAAAGCTCCGCAGACAGTTTGTTCTGGCATAAAACACGCAAGTTAGATTCGGCCAGAGCAACACGATCCGGGTCATTATATATCTGCCCCAGGGCCACAAAAAATCTTTCCACGGATCGAAGGGAGGGATCCCCTGATGGCAGCGAAAAAGCTCAATTCTGAGCATTACCCCTGAGCAGGGAGATGACAATCCTCTCCCTCTGCTCCTCCTTACCAGAGGAGTGGGGACAAAAGCAAAAATGGAGTTTGCATGCCTCTCTGAAGCGAACAAAATTCTCACTGCCCCCGGAGAACGTTTCCGGAAGTGAGACCTTTGGCTCGCAACAGACTCCATGAGCCGGAGCAGAGCCCAATGCTTGAAGCTGAGTCATAGATTGACGGAGATCCGCTACTTCCAAAGAAAGACCCTGCATGCGGTCAACCAGGCCAGAAAGCGGATCCATGTCAAAAAAGGACGGTTTTGGTGGATTATAATGTCACGGCTGTATGTGAGCAACAAGAGTATACACAGTAAAAAGAGCTACTGACCGGACCCAAACTAGGGAGGATAAAGGGTGACCCCGGTCAGACCCTCAAAGCTCTCCCTATGCTGCTAAAGCACATGCCCGGATCCAAATGGCGGAACGAGGCATGCCCGCGTACCTAAGACTGATGACCACTGTAACCCCTACAATAGTGGAAGGGGCACGGCCACCGGTGCCCTGCTCAGTATATGGAGGGAACCGTGGCCACCTCAGATCCAGTCAGAAAATAACCAGGTACACAACAATGTCTGCACACTTAGCTGAAGGAGCTGCAGCCGCAGAGAAGACGGATCCAAGGACAGCTGGCAATATCCGGAGTGCTTGCTGCAGCAGAACACAGGTCTAGTGAACTGATAGCTACAAGTGAAGATACTCAAGCAAGAGCTACAACTGAAATGAGAAATATAATCCACGCCCTACAATAGGAGGAGGGGTGATTTAAAGGCAGGGAAATCAAACGCAGGAGGAACAGCTGGGAGGAAGGAAACAGAAAGTAAAGACTTCATCACAGGGGCGGAGAAACAGAGCAGTGAGAACTCCTCCAAGCTCTGGTAGTGACATCATCACAGGGGTGGAGAAACAGAGCTGTGAGAACGTCCCAAAGCTCTGGTAGTGACAGCAGCTGGGAGCTAGAAAGAAAAAAGAGAAAACAAAAAGTTACAGAATTGACTGACAAAATTCAAAAATTAGAGAGATTACATAAATTGTCCTGCGCCAGGGAGACTGAGAAAGATCTATTGCAATTGAGAATGGAACTTAAAGAAGTCTTGAACTGCGAATCTGAGAAGTACCTTTTCATGAGTAAGTTCAGACAATGTCATGACCGGCGTCACGCAAAGGGAGGGAAATGGGAAGGCCCTGTCCAAGGGAGAGGGAAAGGTGGTGACCCCTGACTCACCTTGAGGCTGGCACCTGACTGCCCTGACGTCCCTAGACGGGTTCCTCACCCGTACGCCGATCACGTGCCTAAACCCTGGCTTTCCCTAAGATGAGCCCTACGTAGATCACTAGTCCGCACCACTGACACTAAAGGAAAACACCAAGGAGAGGACAGACAATACAGACAAAACATATAATCCCAGGTGGGTGACAACAGCAGACAACAAACGCCCAACAGGGATCCGGAGGGTACCGCTCTGGAACAACAACCAGGGATCACAGCTACTCAGCTCCAGTGGGTCAGTATAGAAGTCCAGGCAGGAAGCTCTATATCTGGCAACAAGAGAAGTGGGAGAGGGGAATATAAGGAGGTTGGGAGTGCTGGACAAGAAACAGCTGAGGAGAAGAAGCTACGGATCCCTGAGTGAGCCAAAAAGGGTTGCAAGGCAAACCCAGAAAGCTACCATTAAGAAACAGCACTATCTTTATACATAGAGCGCGCAGCCACCCGCTACGACATCCTGACCCCGGGTATAACGGAGTCAGACGTGGCTCTTGACACCCTCGTGACAGACAATTTATTCATGCAAATAAATGCAGTAGGGAATTGGCTAGGCTGATCCAGAGGCAGAGAAATAAAAACTACCATACATAAAATTAAAAATGAGAATGGCAATATGGAACAGATAACTGAAAATAGCTACAGCCTTCCGAAATTTTTATAATAAGCTTTATAATTTGGAAACTAATGATTTGGTTTCTAGGCCACCTGACACGGATATCCACAACTACCTTAAACAGATAAAATTGCCTAGCATTAATAAGGATCAAAAGGAGCTCTTAGCATCTCCCCTGTCTCAGAAAGAAGTAGAGGAGGCGATTAGCATGCTACCAACGGGTAAATGCCCAGGTCCAGATGGTTTTGGGATATCCTACTATAAGAGAGTCAAGGAAATTCTTGCGCCACATATGACTAAATATTTTAATGAGGTGGGACTGTCCATAAACTTTAGGCCAGAAACATTAGCTGCAAATATCTCGCTCATTCCAAAAGAAGATAAAGACCCTACCCTGTGTCAAAATTATCGCCCGATATCATTATTAAACAATGATCTAAAAATTGACGCTAAAATAATAGCGAATAGATTGCAAAAAATTTTACCAACCATTATTAACCCTGAACAGGTAGGATTTATGCCAGGAGGAGCAGCCAAAGACAATATAATGAAGGCCCTATTCGGAATTGAATATAGTAAAAAATATAAAATACCTTTGGCCCTGATTTCAACTGATGCTGAAAAAGCCTTTGACAGGCTCAACTGGAATTTCCTCATGGCTTCCCTCTCTAGATTTGGTCTCCCAGATACCTTTATTCATAAAATACAAGCTTTATACACTACCCCCTCTGCACAAGTACTAGTTAATGGGACAGCATCGCAGCCTTTTACAATTCATAATGGTACTAGGCAGGGTTGCCCTCTATCCCCTCTTCTTTTCATCATATCCTTGGAACCTCTGCTTGCTAGGGTTAGGCAAAATGAGGGAATCGCTGGCTTGGAAACAAGAAGACTTATCCATAAATCTGTTGCCTATGCGGATGATATTCTATTTTTTGTCTCCAATCCAATGACTTCTATCCCAAATCTCCTCAAGGAAATAAAGGATTTTGGCAGACTTTCATATTTCAAAATAAACCTTTCAAAATCTACTATCTTTAATGTGAATATTGACAGTCAAACTTGGGACAAGTTGAAATCCATCAGTAATCTTAAACCAACTACCACACATTTTAAATACTTAGGCATAAACATTACAAATAATCCCAATGATTTATACTCACTGAATTTTAACGTATTAATTCAGAAAGTTAAAATCAGACCTGGAAGAATGGAATGATCTTTGCATCTCCTGGTTTGGTCATATCAACCTAGTGAAGATGATTACCCTCCCCAGGATACTAGATTTCTTACAAGGAATCCCTATGGCTCTTCCCAGAAGCTTTTTCATAATCATTAAAAGGGCAGTTCTTGCTTTTATATGGAATAAGGGACATAATCGTCTATCTTATAATATGTTAATAAGACCAAAATATAAGGGTGGTCTTGGTCTTCCAGACATTGAAAAATACAGCGTGGCTACTTCGCTAACGAGAATTAAAGAATGGAATGTATATCCATTAAGAAAGTATTGGGTAGACTTAGAAGAAGAAGTTGCGTTGTGCCCACTGAATTGTTTAATATGGAAGACCAAGAATAATAAGTATATGTACAATATAGTTGATAACCCCTACACTAAACACACGCTTAAAGTATGGCTTAATCTCCAAAGGAAACATAATGTACAAACACCTGACTTTGTAGACCTACCTCTGTTGGTTTCAATCCCGAAAAAACTGAGATTAGTAAGAAACAGGATTAACTCCCATCCAGATGGCCATGCAACACTATTGAAAGATTTGCTAGTAGTTAACACACCGATGGACTACACTAATTATATACTAAATAAAAAACTCCCCCAGTTCACTAAAAATGAATATGACCAGATTATGAAGCTCTTTGCCTCAATGACTTTCCAAGCCATATCACAAACATCCCGAAACAATCTTTCTAAAATGATGCTCAGCTTGACCCATCATGGTGTATCTAAATTCTATTCTATTATTAATGAGACCGTATCTTAGTAGTTGGATAACTCCACCGTATCTTAGTAGTTGGATAACTGAACTCCAAAAGTCTTTTAAT
The DNA here is from genome assembly GCF_905171765.1 of Bufo bufo. Taxonomy (NCBI): domain Eukaryota; kingdom Metazoa; phylum Chordata; class Amphibia; order Anura; family Bufonidae; genus Bufo; species Bufo bufo. The sequence goes on from NW_024401198.1 coordinate 78,197, forward strand.
GAACAAGAAACCACTTCAATTTTGCAATCCTCTGTACCCAAAGTGACCTCAACAAGACTCCAAGAGTCACACTTTAAACTTGTTTCCAGATGGTATAGGACTCCTGTCATTCTGAACAAGATTAATCCGGAAATTTCAGTTCACTGCTGGAGATGCATTAGTTGGAATAATAGTACCTCGTGTATTATATGATATTCTCTGATTCTGCATTTTGTTTCTTGTGTTTTAGGCAAATTCAAGCTTCTATGTACAGTTTAGGGTGATCTATTTTTTTTATACAATATTTAGTATATTGCCACCTGGATCTGTGGTTTCAGTGGCTTGTTGGGTTAGTTGTTATCTGCAGAATTTCAGTACAGCAAATTGTTGTTTTACTGTAGGTGCGCTGTGCCTTTAATGCAGCAGAAATTACGTTTCTTTGCGCTTCTCAGAAATCAGGAGCTTTTTCTGTCAATGAATAATTATATCTGCAGGTGCTTGAGTTAATTTTTAAGCCTTTAGTTGTAAGGGTGCTGTTCCTTTAAGGCAATTTCGATCCTATTTATGGATGTTTCACTGTGGTCAGATCTTACAGTGTGCCTTTTAGCAGGTTTATTTTTCATTAAACTATCTATATAGATCAGAATTTTAATACATTTTGGCTGAAGGTGTGGGGTCTCTGCTCTTTTTCCTGAATTGGAGGCAGAGGTGCAGGCAGCCCAGTCAGAGGCTCCTGATCTGTGTCCTCCTGGGAGGTTGTTTGTGCCTCTCGCTTTGAGACACAAGATTTTTGAAGGAACACCACGATACGGTCCTTGCTGGGCACCCGGGGGCAAGAGCCACACTGGATCTCATCGCTCGGAGATTCTGGTGGCCTGCGCTTCGTAAGTCGGTTGTGGGTTTTGTGGCAGCTTGCGAGACTTGCGCTCGTGCCAAAGTCCCTCATTCACGGCCATCAGGTCCTCTCCTTTCCTTACCCATTCCTTCCCGTCCTTGGACACATCTGTCCATGGACTTCATAACGGACTTGCCTCGTTCCTCGGGGAAGACTGTGATTCTGGTGGTGGACCGTTTTAGCAAAATGGTGCATTTCATCCCTTTTCCTGGTTTGCCCAATGCTAAGACGCTGGCGCAGGCATTTATTGACCACATTGTCAAATTGCATGGTATTCCTTCAGACATAGTCTCTGATAGGGGCACACAGTTTGTTTCCAGATTCTGGAAGGCTTTCTGTTCTCGCTTGGGGGTTCGGTTGTCATTCTCTTCTGCTTTCCACCCGCAGTCGAATGGCCAGACAGAGCGCGTCAATCAGAATCTGGAGACATATCTGCACTGTTTTGTGGCGGAGAATCAGGAGGATTGGTGTTCTTTTTTGCCCCTTGCTGAGTTTGCTTTAAATAACCGTCGTCAGGAGTCCTCTGATAAGTCACCATTTTTTGGTGCATATGGGTTTCATCCGCAGTTTGGGACTCTTGGGAGAGGCGTCTTCTGGTTTACCTGATGAGGACAGATTCTCCTCGTCTTCGTCATCTATTTGGCAAAAGATTCAGGATAATCTAAAGAGCATGAGTGAGAGATATAAGCGTGTGGCAGATAAGAGACGTGTGCCAGGTCCGGACCTGAATGTTGGTGATCTGGTGTGGTTGTCTACCAAGTATATTAAATTGAAGGTTCCCTCCTGGAAGTTGGGTCCTAGGTTTATTGGGCCTTACAAGATCCTGTCTGTCATCAATCCTGTTGCCTACCGTCTTGATCTTCCTCAGACTTGGAAGATCCATAATGTTTTTCATAAGTCCTTATTGAAACCTTATGTTCAACCTATTGTACCCTCGCCTTTGCCTCCTCCTCCGATTATGGTTGATGGAAATCTTGAATTTCAGGTCTCTAGGATTGTGGATTCTCGTCTTGTCCGCGGTTCCCTCCAGTACCTCGTTCATTGGGAGGGTTATGGTCCTGAGGAGAGGATGTGGGTCCCAGTGACAGACATTAAGGCCGCTCGTCTCATCAGGGCTTTCCATAGGTCCCATCCTGAGAAGGTGGGCCCTGAGTGTCCGGAGTCCACTCGTAGAGGGAGGGGTACTGTCACAACTAGACAGCTGAGAAGCTCTGACAGGAGCTTTCCAGATCCTCCTCCTTGAGTTTCTTTGTTTTGGTT
>NW_024401199.1:0-45377 GCF_905171765.1 Bufo bufo
TTTGATGTCTCATGGTAGTTTTGAAGGCTACCCTAGATTTTTTGCGCTCCCAAATGTATTTCCTCATTTTGTCATTCAGTGACGCGAAAAATGCTTCAGGGATATCAACTGGTATTGACCTGAAGAGATACAGTAGTCTGGGCAGAAGTAGCATTTTATAAGCTGCTACCCTGCCCAGCCATGATACATTATTTTTTGAAAATTCAGCCATGTCCTTACCTATTTCAGAGGCCAACTTAGGGAAATTATTATCGAAAAGTCTAGAAGAAGGGTGCGACACTCGTATGCCCAGGTATGTAATTTGGGATTTTTGCCAATCTAGTTTGAATCGGTGTTTGAGATCCTGCAATAGTGAGGGATTAACGTTCATAGGGAGAGCCTGTGATTTGTCCTGGTTGATTTTGTAAAATGATAATTGACCAAAGGTCTCAGCTATTTCGAAAAAGGTCTCCAGGGATTTGAGTGGATCAGTTAAAGTAAGGATCACGTCGTCTGCAAATAAAGCTAGCTTGTATTCACTATGACCCAACTTTATACCCTGTATCCTAGATGTAGCCCTGATCGCAGCAGCTAGTGGTTCTATGGACATAACAAATAACAGGGGGGAAAATGGGCATCCCTGTCTTGTTCCATTTGTGATGTTAAATGTTTCGGACATGCATCCATTAACATATACATTGGCGGACGGGTTGCTGTACAGTGCTCCAATGCCGGATTGAATAGACCCTTTGACACCGAAAGCTTCCAATGTTTTAAAGGCATATAGCCAGTTGATGCGATCGAATGCCTTTTCGGCATCAATTGTGAGGAAAACTGATGGAGTATTGTATTTTTCACAGCATTGGAGCAAAGTCAGAACCCGTCTAGTATTGTCTGGACCCTGCCTATTTTTGAGAAATCCCACCTGGTCTCTGTGAATCAGTTCAGGCAGTATATTTTGGAATCTGTCTGCTAAGATTTTTGAATAGAGTTTCAAATCTACATTTAGTAGGGATATTGGTCTATAATTCTTGATCTCTAAGGGGTCTTTTTCTGGTTTAGGGATTGTCACAATAGTGGCTTTGAGCATATCTTCAGGGAATCTACCTGTGGTAAAGGCCAAATTGAAAATCTTATGTATATGTGGGAGAAGGGTGTCTATGTATTTTTTGTAATATTCAGTCGAAAAGCCATCTGGACCTGGGGATTTCTGATTGGGTGAGGATTTAATTGCTTTGATAATTTCTTCCTGAGAGATAGGGAGGTTCAATTTTTGGAGAAGTTCTAGTCTAATTTTTGGGAGGTTGATTTTTCCAAGAAATTCAGTTATAATTGTTTCTCCTACTGAGTTTTGGGAGTCTGGGGCCAAATTATATAAATCCTTATAAAATTGAGCAAAAGCATTGGCAATATCTCTGGGAGCTAATTTGACCTGTTTTGTGAGGGGGTGTCTAATCTGACGTATTTTTGACCTTTGGAATTTTGCCTTCAGGCGTCTGGCAAGCATCGCCCCCGCTTTGTTGTCTTGGGAATAGTAGTTTAATTTGGATTGTCTCACCATTTTTTCATATTTAAAAAGCAACAGATTGTAAATTTTAAATCTGAGTTTCTGAAGGTCTTGCGTTAATGGGAATGATGGATTAAGCTTATGTTTAGCTTCTAAATCTTTGACTTTAAGCAAGGATTCATTTAGTTCTCTCTCTCTTTGTTTTTTGAGGTAAGAATTTAGAGATAAAAATGAACCTCTGATTTTTGCCTTGTGGGCAGACCAAACAGTGAAGGGGTCCATTCCAGGGGTGTTATTAATATCGAAATATTCCTCCAAGTCTGCTTTGATGGATTCTGCCATTTTATCATTTTTTAAGATAAATGAATCTAGTCTCCACACATAATCGCTAGTCTGATGTTTATTTATGACAATCTTCAGAGTAATGGGGGCGTGGTCAGACCACACTATGTTGCCAATGTCAGAGCATGAAACTAAATCTATAAGGGGTCTTTCTATCAGGAAATAATCTATTCTGGAATAGGATTTGTTTTTATGGGAGAAATGGGTATAGTCTTTCTCTGTTGCATGTTTCAACCTCCAAATGTCAAACATCTCATTCCGCTCTAGTAAATTTTTGACCGCTGTATCTCTGTGCCTATCCCCATGAGTCGTATCTAATTGCGTATCCAAGACTGCATTAAAATCTCCTCCCCAAATGAGATGTCCCTTTTTGACGTTGTTAATTTTCTTGCAGATTTTTTTCAGGAATCTAATTTGACCCGAGTTAGGAGCATACACGTTAGCTAGGGTAAATAGCTTATTATCAATAAGTACCACCAATATAATATACCTGCCCTCAGTATCTATGTACTGTTCTTGGACATCCACTGTTACAGAATCTTTGAAGGCTATCAGGACTCCTCTTTGTTTTCTGGAATATGTAGTGTATATAACCTTAGGGAAACGCCTATGGCGCATTATGGGAGTATTATTTTTGGAAAAGTGTGTCTCCTGGGCATACAGGACGTCGCAACCCGTGTTCATAGCCTCTCTCCACAGTTGGTGCCGTTTAAAAGGGGAATTAAGTCCCCTCGCATTAATAGAGGTTAAGGCAATAGACATGGCCAAAAATCATTCATCGCTATGTATCTCAAAACATTCAGGTCAAAACACCAGCAACACTTACCAGAAATCGCCTCACTGAATTCCATTAGTCGTGGGGATCCAGGACAGAAGGGATATGTATAGGCGTATTTAAAGGCGATAGCTTCTGCAAAAGTGGCATAAAATCGAATCGAAGCTGCTGTGTAAAAAACAGCAGAAAAAAAACAGAAAAAAAAAACCAAACAGCCCTTTAAAAAAAAGGGCAGGCCCGAGTGGATGGGCGTATGCCATCCAATGGTGTAAAAAAGTGTAGGGCGGGTTAGTCCGGCTAACATGGGGAGTGTCCCTCTGCAGCGTTAATGCTCCATGTAGCAACCTCAAGGATTAAGTCTTTGTTCTTATCTGTACATTGTTCCTTTGTCCTCCCTTGGTCTAGCAGGGCGTTGGCTTCTTTGTGGTTTGTTGCGGTGGCCATCTTGGAAACGTGTCTCTGGTTCTATTTTCAGTCCCCATTTTTCCAAAGTGACCAATGCAGATTCCGGGGAGGTCAACGCATGTATTTCACCATCTTTAAATATCAGGATTTTGACTGGGAAACCCCACCTGTAACGGATATCATTCGCAGCCAAAGTTTTAGTAACTTGCATAAAGGTTCTTCTAGCCTTGATGGTCGCAGCAGACAAGTCCGTAAATAGTTTGATGCCAGAAAAATGTTCTGGGAGAGAGGGATTCTTCCTCATCTCCCTCATCATTAGTTCTTTGATGTGATAGAAGGTGAATCTGGCCAGCACATCTCTAGGCACATCTTTGTTCAGAAAAGCAGGTTTTGGGAGTCTATGAGCCCTATCTATACATAGCTCATAATCCTTTGCGTGTGGTATGAGGGTTTTGGCTAGATCTTCAATGTACGGCAATAAATCTCGGTTAGTCACTGACTCAGGTATCCCCCGGAACGTTATATTATTCCGTCTACTGCGGTCTTCCAGATCGTTTACCTTGGCCTGTAGTGCTTGCACTGTGTCCGCCGTCGCGTTAAATCTGTCGATTACTTCATTTTGAGAAGCCGCGAAATCTCCCATTTTCACCTCCACGTGTGAGACTCTGTCCCCGATTTCTGCTACAGTCTGTTGCAGGGGGAGGATAGTAGATTTAAAATCCGCATTAATGGAGGCCCTCAGAGCTAAGAGCATTTCTTTCAATAAATTCCCAGATACTTCTTTATCTGTCGCTGTAATGTCAGCAAATGCATCGTGGCTTACATCATGCTCTAATCCAGTGTCTGCAGCGCTTCGGCTCTGCGCTTCTTGCGTCTCATAGTCCTTTTCCTGGGCCACTGTTGTCGGCGATTTTCTGTCTAATCCTTTGTTCTGCCCGGCCTGTTCACCCTGCTCATGTTCACTGAGCTCAGGTGAGGCCGAAGATCGGGCCTGTTGTTCCATCTCTGAACCCCTAGCTTTCTCCAAGATGCTTCTTTTGTCTAAGCTGGGTGGGGTGAGATAAGGGCCGTGTGCTGCAGCCCCTGGGGCCGCCGCTGCATCTGCCGATTTTCCTCTCTTATGCGGCGTACAGGGAGGTAGCTTTGGTATTCTTTTCTCCTTGCTGATCGGGGTAGAATACGATGGTAGTTTGCCTCGAGTAGGGGCTCTCATAGAGCTGGATGCCGTTGATACATCCGACGCTGATCCTGCATCGTCTCGGTCGTCTCCTTCATAGTTTGAAAAGGATCTGTTTCTCCTGGCTGATCGCTCCGAATTATTAAATTTTTTCTTCTTTATGCTCCTTGATCGTTTGGAACGGGAGAAATAATCCATTTTGAGGGAAATTATAGCTTTTTAGTCGCTTTTGAGCAGAACTGCAGAGGAGCTCTCACCTCATGCGACCATCTCCCTCAGCAGTCAAGCCACGCCCCTAGACTGTGCATTTCTCACACAGCTTTGGCTCCATAGAAGTGAATGAGACTTGTGTGAAAAACGGAAGACATCCAGGTGCAATGTGTTTTTTACTAATGGTTGCTAGGAGATGTAGATTGTTATTCTTCAGTTTTTCTTCACATGTGTGAAAAATGCATGCAATCCGGATACAATACAGACAGAAAAAAACGCACACACTGAACTCAAACGCAGAAAAAAATGGATTGAACTTGCATGCAAAATCATCAGTCTTTCCCTGAACAGACCCTTGCAAAATCCGTATCGCTCATGTGAAAGAGGCCTTGGACTACATTTACAATCCAGGATTTTGCTTGTGTAATGATGCAAATGACTGTATAAAAATATGACAAAGGGCACATGTGGTATGGTATTTTTTTTTCTGTATGTTGCCATATGGCATTCATCATGGGTACTGTATTTGTTCCATATGGGTACTGGATGAAAACAGACAGGAAAAGCTGCTTTTCTCATGGCTGCTTTTATAAAAGGTATTTTAAGTGACAACCATATGGAGGATTCTCAAAGATTTGTATACATAGACACAAGTCTTTAGTTTCTGCTGGGGGTAGGGGGGTTGATTGGCATCCATGTTGCATCTAGTGGAGCATACCATAGTTTTTTTAATTATCTAGCAGATTGTGTATAAAAGACGCCTCCATTTTTAAGAACAGCATAACGCGATATGGAACCCCCTCCCCATAGTGTAGTGTTAGCACCATGTTATGGATCAGCAGCTAATGGGACTGGTAAGAATGGTTTGGTTGTTGTTTTGGACAATGACAAAATTCCCCAAAATCTCAATGAAGGTCTGGTAGGTGGAGCCAGTGACTATTGAGAAGGTTTGACAAGAGGGAAAATGGTGTAAAGACCATGTCCACCATGTTTTCTGCTGGATAGTTGTTGGATCTGGATTCACATCCACCATGTTTTCGACTGGATAGTTGTGGGATCTGGATCCATGTCCACCATGTTTTCTGTTGGATAGTTGTGGGATCTGGAATCATTGTCGTACAAAACATTTTGTTTTAAGACCTATCCTAATGTTTGAGGAATATTAGATTAAAACGACTCTCTGGTTAAAAAAAAAAAAAAAGTACATGAAGCGGGATATGAACAGAACGGCTGCTGCCCTCATTTTCATCCTTTCAGCTTCAGATCTGACGATTCCTGGACTCCTCTTCTGTCATCCAAGAAGGGCCCCACTGCTACTCAGACTACCTGGTTCACACTGTGCATTTAGTAGTCCAAGACGGTGTTCCTCAACTCCAGTCTTCAGGGCTCACCTGCTGGTCACGATTTGAGACTATCTCACAGAATAAATACCTGGGGTAAGTCCTGATGCATTGACACTAATAGTATCACCAGCTCTATACTAAGGAAATCGTGAAAACTTGACCGTCATAAGGGGCCCTGAGGACTGGAGTTGAAGAACACTGGTCCAAGACACTTGAGCAGTTCTGACTAATCCAAGAGCAGGGCTAGACAAGCAGGAAGTGTCTCGGACCACCAATGAACAGTGTGCATTAAGTAGACTGAGGAACTATGGGGCCATCTTGAATGACAGATGAGGAGTCAGGGAATCGGCAGATCTGCTGCTGAAAAGATGAAAAGGAGGGCACCAGGTAACTTTTCTTTTCATTCCCAGTAAAGTGAATTTTTTTCTTGAGCCAGAAGATCACTTTAAAGGGAACCTGTAACCATGAAAATGCTATGTAATCTGCAGGCAGCATGTAATAGAGCAGGAGGAGCTGAGCATATTTATATATGGTTATTTTATTTGGAAAATATTGAGCATAACTTGTCATTTATTAATTTATATCTATGCTCATTCTGGGCTTTAAAGTCAAGGTGTCGGTCCTATCAGTGACTGACAGCTATCTCTGTATACACAGTTATAGGGAGAAGGCTGTCAATCACTGATAGGACCGTCTCCTGGACTCCAAACCCCAGAATGAGCAGGAATATAAATGAATAAATTACAAGTGATACTGAATCTTTTCCCACAAATATACTTATATCAATCTGCTCAGCTCCTCCTGGTCTATAACGTTAACAGCTCAGACACCATGTTCACCGTGACAGGTTCCCTTTAAGTAGAAGTGTGAGTCTGCTCTCTTCTGTTTTTCTTATGTTGTGTTTCTGTCTTGTTTTGTGTGTTTTCCCTTTCTTTTACCTCTTTACCTATGTAATATAATAGGTGAGATAAATGTAATGATTTAGACAAACTTCTGAAAAAATACATTTTGTAATTGGTCATTTGTCCTGTGCTTGTTCTCCCCTTTAAGTACATACACCCGAGTGAAGAGGTTCATTCAGGCAGATAAAGATAAGGTGAGCCGGTTTTGCGCACTTATTACTAATTCTGGATGTTGATCTTCTGTTACTGCCCTGTATTGTTCTCTTTCCATTGAAGTCCCTCATACACGTTGTGAGTCAGGCGAACATGCCGATTTGGTTCCAACCCTCCCTTGATGACAGATGTCAGGGGAGAAAAAATTGGAAAAAAAGGCATAAATCACACATTCACATATTATGTATTTATCACGAGGCTCTTAGTACATGTTTCAATCAAAAATGTATAAGCCCCCCCACCAGGTCACAGGGACCACTTTGGAGTGGGTACCTACACTAATCTGGCACAGCACCACATGGTGAATGACGCTCCTGGGTCTTGCCGCTTACAGGTGCTGTATCATGGTGGTCCCCATGTGAAATTGTGCCACATTCGTCTTGGGACTCACTCAAAAGAGACCACCTTGACGTGGTGAGTGGGCTTATGCATTTTGATCAAAATGTATACGAAGAGCCTTGTGTTCATGTTTATACCTAGCAGCCATAGGTCAATGTAAAGCATGTGGAAGTCTGATCCATGACTTTTTCTCCACAGTTGTTGCAAAAAAAGGATTGGGCTTACTGGATTTCAACATGCTCAGTCCTTTGCTCCAATAGAAGAGAATTCCCCTCTTCCCATTGAACACACATAAACAGTTAGCTCAGTATGTGAGGCAGAGTCGGGAGAAATTTTGTTGGACAGTTATTGTATGTGACCCGCCAACTTTACTCTGCCACTATTTTATTGTCAAGATGGGAAAACCTTCAAAGATAAGCTGTCACTAGACTCTTTACAGTGAAGAGGACCTGTCTCGTCTCCTGACATGTCAGGTTTAGTAACTACTTGCATTCCCCATGATATAACCATTCTGCGGCATCTATTTTTATGTCCATATATTGTGCCATTCCTCTGTTAATTCTCTTAGACATTTGCGATTAAAGGTACAAATGTGTGTGACCTTTTGGGGGGGGGGTCCTTGTACAATCTGCTGTGACTGGATAGTGTCAGACTGTGAAGGGATAAGCCCCCAACTGGTAACATCCAGCTGTACCTTTATTCATAAACTTCTAGCAGGAATAACAGAGGAAATCCACAACAGATAAGAATAAATGCTTCTTAATTGCCTTTTTATTGATGTTTTCTAAAACAGACAGGAGAGGTGACAGGTCCTCTATAAATGTATGCATCTAGGACACCCGTACACATAAGAGAAAAGTTGGCCTAACCATGGGACAGGCCAACCACCTTATGTGCATGGAGGCCTTCCGACAATCCCCTGACAGATGTGATAGATTGAAGGATCAGCTATGGTGAATTTCCACGAATCATAACCATAACCGATCCTTACGGGATCCTATTGTCTTTAGTCAGTGGCATACATAGAGCAGTAAGGGCCCCATAGCAAAGATCAAAATGGGCACCCGACACAGGACAGAAAGATTTCTGCCTAAACCCTTTTCGATGACCCTTGGGCCATTTTTCCACTGACTGACTCAGAGTCCTGACCAAGTTTTCAACTCCAGTAGAAGAGGAGATAATCCTAAGACTGGCCCCCCCCCCCCCCTTGCCCTGGGCCCCATAGCAGTCGCATGGTCTGCCGCTATGGTAGTTACGTCCCTGTCTTTAATGCAATCTATGAAGTTTGCCCTTAAAGCAGTGCTCTTTGTGGATGTGTAGAAAATGAGAGGTATTCAGTAGATACATGATACGACCCCGGCACATATGTTACAGTAATATGTATGTCCTTTATCACTTCAGGTATTAATATTTAACCCAGCCTTTTTTAAATACATCCATGATAACTGGACCAATCATCATGGAAAGTATCCATCTACTGGAATGCTGGCGCTCTTTTTCGCATTACATATATGTGATGAGGTGAGTACATCTAATTATTAATATTACTAATTAAAGTACATAATGTATAGTCACAGACTTAAAGGGGTTTTCGGAATCCTATAACTGATGACCTATCCTGCAGATAGGTCATTAATATCTGATCGGTGAGGAATCGACACCCCCCTTTCCCGACCAGCTGTTCCCTGCAGGTGCTGGAAGTAGCACTCGCACAGGAGCTGGGCTGCAGTAACCTGGCATGGCCACTACACGTTGAATGGCGCTGTGCTTCCAGCTCCGTTAATATTGCTAGTTCTGGCACCAGTGGCTGCAGGGAACCAGGGGTGCACCACCAATGAGGCCAGGTAAGGCGATCGCCTCAGACATCACCAGGTAGGGGCAAGAGGGGAGCAGCATAAGGGCCATGGGCAATGAGCACTTTCATTGTGGCAAAGGGGTTAAGTTAAGAAATTTGCATTGGGGATGGGGTGCCGTTTAAGTTTTCGCCATAGGCAGCAGAAAGGCTAGGTGTACCCCTGCAGGGAACAGCTCATTGGCAAAGGTGCTGGGTGTTACACCGCCACAGATCAGATATGGATGACATGTCCTTGGGAAAGGTCTTCCTTAAGAGCTTGGAAAACCCTTTAAAGGCTTTCAAAAATAATCTAGCGCTACAAATGCTACAAAATAATAAAAAGCCCATACAAGCAGTGTCGGACTGGCGTGCCTAGGGCCCACCAGTAAAATTTATTTTGGGGGCCCACCGTACAGATACATTCAAATATTACCTGCTCACACAGCAGCAAGATGCTACCAGATAATTGAATATGGGGGTCCCTGCAGCAACTTTGAGAAGGTAGGTCACTGGGGAGAAGAGGACACTGGTAGCTTTCCTCTATACCTAGAAGTCATCTCAGCTCTGATCGCATCTAATGTATAATAATATACTGGGGAGTTTCTTTAAAGAGGACCTGTCACCGCTCCTGACATGTCTGTTTTTAATAGCTTCATGCATCCCCCATGTAATAACAATTCTGGAGCATCTATTCTTATGGCTCTATGTTGTGCCATTCCTCTATTATTCCTACTAGAAGTTATGAATGAATGAAAGGTCCTCTTTAATAATCTATCAAGTTTTTTCTGTGAACATAGGCTGGTTGAGGTGCTGTACATTGAATATATGTATGTAGTGCAGTAAGTCTACTGTGTTATGTGCCACTTGTGCAGGGGGCGGGAGACTAGGGACCCACCTTGCTCAGGGGCCCACCGGAGATTCACCTTTACCCCTGTGGGCCAGTCCAAGCCTGCATGCAAGCCTTTTAAATCCAATGTTTCCCCACTGGTCTGTTTACCTTGCTGAATCAATGACGTTCCACCGATATGATGGTTGTGGCCAGTGACTGACTGCAGCACACTGCTTCAGCAAAGTAAACAGGGAGCGGCAGAGGACCACTGGAGCGACCAGCAGGCAACAGTCTGTCTCAAACAGTGGAAATGGTCAAAATCAGCCCTTTTGGGTGACTTTTATTGTATATTTTTCATAAGGAGATGACTATAGTTTGCATGATCGTTTAAATAAATGCACTTGCCGCTTCTTTTGGCTATACCCCACAGTTAAAGGGGTTGTCCGGGCTACAGATATTTACCTACAGTATTCTCAGGATAGGTTATTAATATCCGATCAGTGCGGGTCCAACACCCAACGCCCCCACGATCAACTGTTCTGGGCAGCCACGGCTCCGTAAACTATACTGTATATAGATCACAGTGGGAATGCCAGGTGTCTGCCCCTAGTGTACTGATATTGATGACTTATTCTGAGGGTAGGTCATCAATATCTGTAGCCTGGACACCCCCTTTAACTACCATTAAACAGTAAAAGTTATCCACCAGATTTTCGAAGACTCCTGATATCTATGAACCTTGTACATATCTTCTTTTAGTAGCTTTGTGAATAATTGTGATACCGGGAATGATCTTGGCAGTAATTGACTTGTGTTCATTTCCGTAGATATCAGTATTTGGTTTCGGTGCAGACCAAAAAGGAAATTGGCACCACTACTGGGAAAACAACCGATTTGCAGGCGCTTTCAGATGGACTGGCGTTCACAATGCAGAATTTGAGTCAAAACTGATAGCGGCGTTAGTCCAGGAAGGAAGACTGAAATTCTACAGATAACGCACTTTTCTCTGCATTCATAAAAAGATCATGTTTTCTACTTTGTTAATATAAAAAAAACTCATGCTGTATCCTGTGACTCTCATGGTGAATTTGTGTTGCTCCATTATGAAGCAAGTACTCCTCCTGACTTCAGACAGAGAAGATATATCTTCTTGGCAAAACTATAAAAGAGAGAAATTTATTCTTACATCTGTGTCGTGGCTTTAAAGAGGACACAAAGTTTAGATGACAATTTTTGAGTATTCTTTCTTGAGCTGTTGCTCTGCTGTTCCTTCTGGAAATGTATGAATAAAATTTCAACTGGGTGTTATCATTCCTCGTGTCAATGGGGCATCTGCCAGCAAACTCTGACTACATCAAAGGGACACATTCTATTAACGTGGGGAACTATAATTCCTAGTTATTAATGTAAAAAAAGGAATTGTAAAAAATTGTAAAAAAAAAGGTAGCAGGCACTCGCTATTAACACCTGGATACACTATATTTATTATAATTGGAATTTGTTAAAAAGGTCAATAATACACAGTATACGTAAATTTCTAAAATACCATATAAGAATGATAAAAATAGAAATAAAAATAAAAAAAAAAACTTGGTATCCTTAGTTAGATCAAATGGATATAGATCAATTATGGGTAGTCACTGTATGTTTGTATAGCAATGTTAGTCACAGGTTTCAAATAATTAGCAGCAGTTTTTATAGTTCCTTAATTGCAAGGTACTCGATATGTCCCGAAATGGTCAGGTGGTTCGTACTATTGTGGGTGCGTTAACCCCTGATTTATTCCTTATGGACTGTAGACAAATATGTATAAACAGTTATACACAATTTTTTTGGTTCAAGGTAACTCACGGTTTTTGCGGGTGCCAGATTCCCGAGGAGGTGCATGGACGCGGCGTCCCGCGTGGTCTATGGCACTGGTCTTACCTCTGAATATGGCGACCCCTCTGCAGAATGTTCCGTGAGGTTGCTACTTTCTCTCGGCAGTCTTCCGTGGCAAACACTAAATGCTGGGCTGTGTTTGGACCTTGTGGGTCCGCGGTCCTCGAGGTTCCCGGCGGTGTGTACTTCCGGGTATGATAACCACCTCTCCACGTGACTTCAAACTCTGGTCATGTGACACGGAAGTTCCGTCCTTTTAAATTCGATGATAGCTTTTTTCAATATTTCAAATACGATGATAACTGCTTCGAAAATGGTTGCTGTCGGGATCCTGTTCTTTAGTGATCACGTTCGTAGACGATGGACCCTCCTTTCCCACCTCATTCCAGTCTTCTAGTTATTAATGTATTCATATATTTCCAAGAAGAACAATAGAGGGAAAGTACACGCTTTTTAAAGAGAAGTGCTCAGAATTGTCATTTCATGGGGAAGAAGTGTAAAGTGGAAGATTATGTTCTAGCTGTGCATCAAAGTTGACGATGGCCCAACTTTTCTTGTCTCAAAATGAACCTCATCATAAACGGACACCTTTTATGTAATACCGTGCCCAGGATCTTGGAGGTGATACTTAGTGGCGGCATTGCACAAGTGGAATGCACATCATGCCTTACAGTCTGTGGCTGTCAGGATATGATGGGGGTTATAGTTTTACAGAGGCTGGAGATCCACGGGTTGGAGATCACTGCTATATGGACTACCACTCAGAATCCTTGTTATAGATAACACTGGTTGGACTATCATTCCCATAGTATCTGCTCTAACTACTACACCGAAGACAAATGATACAGGAAGAATGGGCAAATTTACAGGCGCTGCCGGCAAAAATGAATCCAGGTTTCCAAGATAAATAGATAGAATCTTTATTGGCAATCTGTTTCGATACCAGTCTGGTATCTTCATCAGGCCAATGGCATTTATTTATTCTGGAATCCCTGGATTTCTTTTTGCCAGCAGCGCCCATGCATTTGCCCATTTTTATTCTGTACCACTTTCTTTGACAGTGGAGGTGCCCACCAACTGCCTGGGCTAAGGTGCAGCAAGCAACTGCAGAGAAATTCTTCTACATACATGCCCAAATCAGAATGGTGCCTTGAATATGCACAACATGAGCGCATGGTAGCTACTACGCTTAGTTTTTTTAGGCTTACTGCGCTGTGTGGCACCATGTTCTTTTATATCTTCAGTGACCTGTGACAGGTGACCATCCAGGTTTTTAAAGGGACATTCCAGCAATTAAAATAGTTTTCAAATTGTCTGTTCACGAAAAAGTTTATACAATCATAATTCACCTTAAAGGGATTCTGTCATCAGAAATGAGCCCTATAAGCTAAACATATGGCGATGTCCCTTGTAAAACACAGAATCCTAAAGTGAGTTTATCAAATGCCCCTTTGGCTCTATATTCCTAAAAAAGCGGTTTATATCACCTGTCAATCACTTAAAAATGTGTCCAAGGGGACGTCTCATGGTGAAAGGTGCCCAGCTGCAGCCATGTCGTTTAGGTGCCCAGCGCCGCCTTCTCAGCTGAAATCGCCGCCCTCCCTTTCATGCGATTTGCCTACCTCATGTCATCACTGCCTCTCTAACCACCGCTCGCTTCATCCAGATCCCGCACGTGCGCACTAGGTATATCCTGATGCGCCCGTGCGGACTACTGGCAGCGGCCCCGTATAGCGAAGTGCGCATGCGCTGGCCGGCGCACTTCGCCCGAACCTCCACTGACTGCCCATCCCAGCCATCCAACCTCCTACAGCCTGGTTCAAAGCTCGCGGGATCTGGATGAAGCAGCGGTGGTTAAAGAGGCAGTGATGACGTGAGGTAGGCGGATCGCATGAAAGGGAGGGCGGCGATTTCAGCTCAGAAGGCGGCGCTGGGCACCTAAACACCATGGCTGCAGCTGGGCACCTTTCACCATGAGACGTCCCCTTGGACACATTTTTAAGTGATTGACAGGTGATATAAACCGCTTTTTTAGAAATATAGAGCCACAGGGGCATTTGATAAACTTACTTTAGGATTCTGTGTTTTACAAGGGACATCGCCATATGTTTAGCTTAGGGCTCATTTCTGATGACAGAATCCCTTTAATTAGAAATTCCTACTCTTTCTTTTCCATCCTGGCCCAGTGCTGACTCCCCGGCCATGTGCGTGAGACCTAGCGAAGACACCATCAGGTGACCAAAGTTTTTTTTTTTCTTCATTAAAGTAATGCAATGCACACCCTTTTGGTCTCCCCCTGCAGTTCGACCTCCTTCCTGCTCTGCCTCTCCCCCACCACCTTTTACATAATCACGTGAGACATGTATGGTGCAATGGACGGGGACAGCTACAGTGAGCCTAGACATACAGGGCTGTTCCATGACATTCTGGGCTGCCCCAAAACCAGAAATTCAGATGAGATGCAGGCTGGCACTGGAGCCAAGAAGTATAATGTAAAAACCTGAAAAAGTGCAGGTAAAAGATTCTATGGCGGTTAAAGGGTTGTTCCACCAACATCATTTATCACCTATGTACAGCACTAACGCGCTTAGAATTTGTGATAACATAACAAAGAACCCAGTGTTCACCAGTTTAATCCCTGTCGCTGCGAACGCTGTGCTCTGGTCTTCCCCACCACTCTTTTTCCCTTTTGGGTATCCACTGAAGCCAATAACTGGCCTTGGTGATCTTGTGCTGTATACAGCAGAGGCCGCGAATTGGCTGCAGTGGTCACTTGGGGGATACAGCACGGAACCACTGGAGTTATGTGAACAAAGGGGAGGACCAGCATTACACAAAATACACCCACATAGTTGTCTGAATGAGACTTAAAGGGGCTGTCTCATCTCACTGTTGCTAAGGCAAGATGGGATTAAGCCCCGTCCACCATGTGGCCAGGAAATGGCAGAGCAGGCCAGTGCACCTTTGTTTCCCTAGCTCTGTGCACTGCAATGAAAGCTCCGAAACAGAGGAGCACTGACCCATTCTGCGGTTTCCAGGCCACCTGGTGGATGGGGCTTAGTCAAGGGCGAGATGAGAGGACTCCTGTTAGGGTTGGTTCGATTTAAATCTGCTACAGGTTCCAGTACAGGCAGTTTTTCTGCCATATTTGTGTTGTGTGTTTTGCAGCAGATTACACACTTCGTAATACCATCTCTGTATGCAAAGAAGTATCTGCCAAGAAAGAGAACCAGCTCACCAGCGGCACCTAGTGAAAGAGGTTCCCTATTAGTTAAGGTCAAGGATTCCAGCTGTAGATATCTGTTTTGGGGTGCTTACCCCTCATCAGTACGTGGTAGGATTCTGACCAGTCCTGTATGGAGACTTACTGGAAGTACTCCATGGTATGCAGCAACAGACATGTGAACCTAGCCTAATAGTAAAGTCCAGTTTACATGTTAAATTGCTGTATGTGTGGCGGGCGCGGTCGGAGAGCACGCCACACACGCTAGTGGTCCCTTTAAGGTGTTGTGAGAGTTTTTGTCATGACGCCAGTTGCATTTTAGCAATGAGGGACTCAGTGCCCCTAAGTAGATGGTGGTGGTGGTACCCAGGTGTAGGAATGCAGGAGTGGTATAAGGGTTGCCTATAATGTCCCATTAGGTGTTGTGGCTGTGCACGTGTCACAGTTCTCCTACCTGGATATCTTGGAACCCCGGGCGTAGTCGCCCTCTGCAGAGCAAAGGATGGTTTTGAAGGGGATGAAGAGAATGAATTGAGTCCAGACTTTGTATATAGGTGATAACAGCTTTACTTGAATAAACGTGCATCAGAGAAACAACCGTCCAACGTTATCTTGGTAACCAGCAGGCTTAAATTCTGGCAGGCAAACACGTTTGGCTCTGCTACATCTGTCCCTTTCTTTGGCTCTGATGTGCTAACTGGATTAAATAGAAACTTTTCCTTTCTGCTGTACTTAGCCCTCTGTAGTCTGACTCTGTCTTTTATCTCTTTGTCTTTATCTTGGTATCTTTATCTTTATCTTTGTCTCTGTATCTTTATTCCTGGGAATCCTTACCCTCGACTCTGGAGGCCTTTAGCTTAGGCCTCAGGGCCCAGCAGAGCAGACAGTGCTCTGCTGGCTGGAACACAGCCTTCCCCTGGCCGGGGGTACACTCAACTAACTCTAACTAACGCCTCCCTTTCTAGAGAGGACTAGAATGGATAGAAGGTTCCACTCTAGGAAAACTAGCTCTGCCATTGCTGCTAAACCAGGCACATTACATGTTAACATAACATTTCCATAGAATTGAAATACACATTGTGTAGGATCTGAAATAAATGCACATGATGACACAGGGTTAATCACAAATGATAGTAGCGGGCACAAAGAGGTGGTAATACCACTCTGGGGCAAGCGATGCCTGATGCAGGTGCACATCTGAACTGCAGGGTTTGTGCCCTCATGAATTGCAGGAAGGCAGTTCTGTAATAACACATTAATATACACGACTTGAATTTAAATGATTTTTTTTATGTGGGTGAATACTTGGATGTGCAGCGTACTCAAGTTGTGTGCAATAGGTGTTTCTGGGTGATGTAGTGCAATAGACACTAACCTGGTACGGCTGACTCTCTGCAAGGGCAGGTATAGGTAGAAATAGTTTGTGACGCCAGTGCCAAGTAAACGGTGGCACGCTGTTTGCGGATGCAGGAATAATTTGAGGAAACGTGGTCTTAAAACAGAACTCCAACTTTAGTAGTTTTGCAAGCAGAGACAATATAGGAAATGCAGTTCCTAAGCATACAGTCGATTTTGCAATTCGGTCGATGCAGGCAATTCAGTTATAGCAGGGTAATTACAGAGTGTTGAACACAGGACTTGCAGCACAGGAGCTTGCACTCTAATTCTGTCTGATCCTGGAATACAGCAATTCTTCACCAAGGCCCATTAACCTAATTCTGGCTTTATATCCTTGGCTATGGCTTTTATAAGTACCTCCTCTGTCTTTCTGAGTACCTCTGTCTTTCCTGATCTTTGCCTCTGTCTCTATCAGCTTCTGGAAACTTCCTCAGGTTCTTGATTTAACATATTCCTGTTTCTGCATATGGGAATTCAGGAGGGAATCTTCTCCTGGACAGCAGGCTTCAGGCCTGGACTTGTCTCAGACATTGTCTAATCTCCAACTGTAGATTACAGACACTAGACTCCGTCTGCCTTGCACTTCCCTGTCTGGGCCTTTTATAAACTAGGGCTCCCTAGCTCCCTCTATTGACTAGAAGCTGGAATGACACCCCTAGCAGGCCTGTACATGCAAGTTTCACAGTAACAGGGAAATACATAACATTAAATTACATGACATTTTATAAAACTGACATATAACAACTTCCCCATAATTAGGAGGGACGACAGCACACCAAGTGACACTTTGGTAGTGACGGGTATTACAGTTCCCGTCCACTACATACCCCACTGCTTTAAGCTGAGTACGACCTCGTACTCCATCATGGGTCGCCCAACTGGAATCTCTACCTGAAATAGAAAATAGAGACATGCAGGCATACATACATGTAATTCATCTGCATTTACATTTACATCAGGTCCAATTGGCAAAAGTGAAGGGTAGTGACAAGGGGCGTCGTTCTCTTCTCTCAGGATAGTGAATGGAACGGGGGCGCTGACCTGGCACAGCGTAACATTATAACCAGGATAGTCCATGACAATGAATAAGTCCATAATAGAACAGCAAAATAACGGTATAAAAGTTCTTGGAGGCTCAAATAACAAACATGAGTCCGTACCCAGGTTATTTCTTATTAATCACAGAGGCTCTCATGCGGTGGAGTCCATCTCTGGGCACATTACTTTTAAAAGAATAAGAATCTCAGAGGCTCAGGTACTTTTGAGTCTGTCTCCGGGCACGGTTCCTTAGTATGAAGTTGCACAATAAAAGGACAGCAAAGACAAGTGCTGTAATACCCCTGATCAACCTGAAAAGGGGGTGAAGGGTAAAAGGTGCAACTAAAGGAACAGGCACAACTTGGCGTGGGGTAACAAAAGCAGGCAGGAGGTCCTGGAAACAAACGTGGCCTTGCTGACTTTGTGATTTCAGTGGTCAACACCTACCACTGAGCCGTGGACAAACTGGCAGCCGCAACAAAGGACCAGAAACATAGGACTCCTGTCCTGAAAGGGTTAACATCACTTCTGATGAAATCAATCAAAGGCCTAGCAGGCTGATTCACAGTGAAATATTGTAATCACTTGGCTCCGCTGGCAAGTACCGTCTGTAGTAGTCCTCTACAGGAGGATGTGCCCACATAACTGTATCAGGGGGCAGCTGTAAGGTAAAGGGGCCCCTAATAGGTATTGGCCCCATAGGCCTAGGGGTGAACCCTCTGATGGACCGTGCCGGCCCTGGCATGATCACTGCAGGGTGTGATGGGCTTGGTACCGCCGCAGCAAGCGGTCCGGTGCTCTGTGTGCAGCAGTTTACGGCAATCGCGGGTCCGGTCTGGGGCACTGACGGAGCGGTGGCAACAGAAGGCGGTTTACGGGTGGTGACAGGCACCCTTACCTCATCCTTCCTCGGCGGTGTCTGGATCCTGGCGGTGTACCTCTTGCGCAACTCCCGCAACTTCTCCTCCAGCTGGACGATCTGCTCACCGATGCTCTCTGTGTCGGAGTCGCTGTCCTCTGCGGGCGCCGCCGGCGCAGGTACAGTCACCGATGACGCGGACTCGGCCTCTGCAGGTTCTGGCGATGCGTCTGGTCTCCGTCCCATCCGGATGTTTTCAAAGGTAGCACTAAGTCCTTTTAACTGCTCCAGCTCCGATATTGTCTTCTCCCGACGAGGCAGCTCGGGGGAAGGATAGGGGCTCACCCATTTTTCCAACACGGTTGGCTGCCAGAAGACGTTTGGCCCAATGAAGGAGCTCCGCTCCTGAAAGGCGTGATGGGCCGGCTCTGGAGAGCGTTCCGGTTCCCGCTCGCAGCCAGAGTAGTCTTCTCCTTCTTCTGCCTCCCAGTCCTCAGGAGCTCGCTTGGGACGGGTCACGGCAGTTGCATAAGGGCCACGTAGGCTCTCGGCAGGGGTGTACTCCACTTCCTCTCCCTCGCGGAGGCTGTGCTGGTACGAAGGGAGGTAGTCTCTTTTGACAGACCTTCGATTAACATAGAGGTCTCTGCCAGTTAGATAGTCCTGGATAAACCCGTAGCCACGGGATTTGTCAAATGACAGCACCACTCCCTTTCTCCTTTCCAGGCGGGGTTGGGTGTGCGTATGCTTCTCATGTATTGTCTTAGTTAGTTCTTCATAGAGGATTTTAGTCTTTGTATTCCGCTTTATAGCGGCCTCTCGGATCTCCGCCATCAGGGAGGACCATTTAAAAGATGGTTGGAAAAAGTCCCTCCATGAGCCATAGTAGGGCTCGGGTTCTTTCTCCCTTGGGCGGCAGGCGGGTTGCTCCGGTCCCGGAGCGTAGGCCGGTGGAGCCTCCTCTGGCTCTACACCAACATTAGACATCTGTGCAATTTCAGGTGCGGACATTGCAGCAACGCTCTGTTCACAATCCAACATGCTCGATCCTTCTGAGGAGAGCGATAGGGTCGCGTCAATTAGAGTAGCCAGCTCCTCCCACTGCACTGGGGAGCCGCCCCCCAGGTATTCCAGTATATGGAAGGCGGTGTCCATGCTGGCAGACATGCAAATATCCAGATAAGCCGTGGCGCCTGCCCTTGACCTTCTTCCCGCTTTTTCCTCAGAAAGGCGCCAATTTTTCCCGCCTTTTCGGGATGAAGGTGACGCAGCAGTACATTCAGCCAGCTCAGCGGCCATCTTTGGGTACAAACGCTGTCTATTCACTGACAGCAAGCAGGATTGTAAAAAGTCCACAAAACCACATTCCAATGCGGCGGTTTTCTTCCTCTGTGTAGCGCAACACTGCACAGCGATTTTTAGAGTTTTTTGGTACACTTTGGGTATGATTTTCAGTCCACAAAGTCCACTTGAATAAAACAGGCAAATTGTCACTTTGGTCACAGGGCAACTGTATAAGGCACAAAGTTCACGCTTCTTGCACTGGAAAGCGTGCGTATCCTGTTCGTGACGCCAAAAGAAAGGTGCAGCGTACTCAAGTTGTGTGCAATAGGTGTTTCTGGGTGATGTAGTGCAATAGACACTAACCTGGTACGGCTGACTCTCTGCAAGGGCAGGTATAGGTAGAAATAGTTCGTGACGCCAGTGCCAAGTAAACGGTGGCACGCCGTTTGCGGATGCAGGAATAATTTGAGGAAACGTGGTCTTAAAACAGAACTCCAACTTTAGTAGTTTTGCAAGCAGAGACAATATAGGAAATGCAGTTCCTAAGCATACAGTCGATTTTGCAATTCGGTCGATGCAGGCAATTCAGTTATAGCAGGGTAATTACAGAGTGTTGAACACAGGACTTGCAGCACAGGAGCTTGCACTCTAATTCTGTCTGATCCTGGAATACAGCAATCCTTCACCAAGGCCCATTAACCTAATTCTGGCTTTATATCCTTGGCTATGGCTTTTATAAGTACCTCCTCTGTCTTTCTGAGTACCTCT
The DNA here is from genome assembly GCF_905171765.1 of Bufo bufo. Taxonomy (NCBI): domain Eukaryota; kingdom Metazoa; phylum Chordata; class Amphibia; order Anura; family Bufonidae; genus Bufo; species Bufo bufo. Next base: position 20,307 of record NW_024401199.1, read on the forward strand.
GTCTTTCCTGATCTTTGCCTCTGTCTCTCTCAGCTTCTGGAAACTTCCTCAGGTTCTTGATTTAACATATTCCTGTTTCTTTCGCCAATATGTTCCGGTCAGGAAAATATCGGAGCCCTTCATGCACCACGTCACGGTCACTCAGCATGGCAAAGGGTTCCTACCACTACTCTGACTATGGTGTGAACAGGGTCTGAGGGTGATGGAATCCAGCTCACAGCAAAGCTTCCACACAACTGCCCAGCAAGGATACTGGTGCAATGTGAACAAGACCATACTGTGAGCCACACCCATATCAGACCCTGTGAAGGAGGTATAACAGGTGCAAAAGAGTGTTAGAATGCCAGGTAAAGGCACACACACTACAAATCAAAAAACAGAAACCCCAAAAAAATAGTGGCAATTTTGGAGGAGCTGCTCAGCCCCTGACACGGTGGCGTGTCTAGATTGGGGGAGCAGCCCAGCCGCATGTGGACCGCAATTATCGACTATCCCCAGCAAAATATGCATACAATGGAGGACGTCGGCGCGGTCCACATGCACCACAAGGACAAGCTACAGGGAATGTAGCAAATCATCATATGAGACACCAAGAGAAAATGCACCAAACAAATAAGCTACTGACTATACTGGGAAGTCATAAATGCAGGTATTAAAAAGCTGAGACTTTCGCCAATATGTTCCGGTCAGGAAAATATCGGAGCCCTTCATGCACCACGTCACGGTCACTCAGCATGGCAAAGGGTTCCTACCACTACTCTGACTATGGTGTGAACAGGGTCTGAGGGTGATGGAATCCAGCTCACAGCAAAGCTTCCACACAACTGCCCAGCAAGGATACTGGTGCAATGTGAACAAGACCATACTGTGAGCCACACCCATATCAGACCCTGTGAAGGAGGTATAACAGGTGCAAAAGAGTGTTAGAATGCCAGGTAAAGGCACACACACTACAAATCAAACAAAACAGAAACACCCAAAAAATAGTGGCAATTTTGGAGGAGCTGCTCAGCCCCTGACACGGTGGCGTGTCTAGATTGGGGGAGCAGCCCAGCCGCATGTGGACCGCAATTATCGACTATCCCCAGCAAAATATGCATACAATGGAGGACGTCGGCGCGGTCCACATGCACCACAAGGACAAGCTACAGGGAATGTAGCAAAGCATCATATGAGACACCAAGAGAAAATGCACCAAACAAATAAGATACTGACTATACTGGGAAGTCATAAATGCAGGTATTAAAAAGCTGAGACTTTCGCCAATATGTTCCGGTCAGGAAAATATCGGAGCCCTTCATGCACCACGTCACGGTCACTCAGCATGGCAAAGGGTTCCTACCACTACTCTGACTATGGTGTGAACAGGGTCTGATATGGGTGTGGCTCACAGTATGGTCTTGTTCACATTGCACCAGTATCCTTGCTGGGCAGTTGTGTGGAAGCTTTGCTGTGAGCTGGATTCCATCACCCTCAGACCCTGTTCACACCATAGTCAGAGTAGTGGTAGGAACCCTTTGCCATGCTGAGTGACCGTGACGTGGTGCATGAAGGGCTCCGATATTTTCCTGACCGGAACATATTGGCGAAAGTCTCAGCTTTTTAATACCTGCATTTATGACTTCCCAGTATAGTCAGTAGCTTATTTGTTTGGTGCATTTTCTCTTGGTGTCTCATATGATGCTTTGCTACATTCCCTGTAGCTTGTCCTTGTGGTGCATGTGGACCGCGCCGACGTCCTCCATTGTATGCATATTTTGCTGGGGATAGTCGATAATTGCGGTCCACATGCGGCTGGGCTGCTCCCCCAATCTAGACACGCCACCGTGTCAGGGGCTGAGCAGCTCCTCCAAAATTGCCACTATTTTTTGGGTGTTTCTGTTTTGTTTGATTTGTAGTGTGTGTGCCTTTACCTGGCATTCTAACACTCTTTTGCACCTGTTATACCTCCTTCACAGGGTCTGATATGGGTGTGGCTCACAGTATGGTCTTGTTCACATTGCACCAGTATCCTTGCTGGGCAGTTGTGTGGAAGCTTTGCTGTGAGCTGGATTCCATCACCCTCAGACCCTGTTCACACCATAGTCAGAGTAGTGGTAGGAACCCTTTGCCATGCTGAGTGACCGTGACGTGGTGCATGAAGGGCTCCGATATTTTCCTGACCGGAACATATTGGCGAAAGTCTCAGCTTTTTAATACCTGCATTTATGACTTCCCAGTATAGTCAGTAGCTTATTTGTTTGGTGCATTTTCTCTTGGTGTCTCATATGATGCTTTGCTACATTCCCTGTAGCTTGTCCTTGTGGTGCATGTGGACCGCGCCGACGTCCTCCATTGTATGCATATTTTGCTGGGGATAGTCGATAATTGCGGTCCACATGCGGCTGGGCTGCTCCCCCAATCTAGACACGCCACCGTGTCAGGGGCTGAGCAGCTCCTCCAAAATTGCCACTATTTTTTTGGTGTTTCTGTTTTGTTTGATTTGTACTGTGTGTGCCTTTACCTGGCATTCTAACACTCTTTTGCACCTGTTATACCTCCTTCACAGGGTCTGATATGGGTGTGGCTCACAGTATGGTCTTGTTCACATTGCACCAGTATCCTTGCTGGGCAGTTGTGTGGAAGCTTTGCTGTGAGCTGGATTCCATCACCCTCAGACCCTGTTCACACCATAGTCAGAGTAGTGGTAGAAACCCTTTGCCATGCTGAGTGACCGTGACGTGGTGCATGAAGGGCTCCGATATTTTCCTGACCGGAACATATTGGCGAAAGTCTCAGCTTTTTAATACCTGCATTTATGACTTCCCAGTATAGTCAGTAGCTTATTTGTTTGGTGCATTTTCTCTTGGTGTCTCATATGATGCTTTGCTACATTCCCTGTAGCTTGTCCTTGTGGTGCATGTGGACCGCGCCGACGTCCTCCATTGTATGCATATTTTGCTGGGGATAGTCGATAATTGCGGTCCACATGCGGCTGGGCTGCTCCCCCAATCTAGACACGCCACCGTGTCAGGGGCTGAGCAGCTCCTCCAAAATTGCCACTATTTTTTTGGTGTTTCTGTTTTGTTTGATTTGTAGTGTGTGTGCCTTTACCTGGCATTCTAACACTCTTTTGCACCTGTTATACCTCCTTCACAGGGTCTGATATGGGTGTGGCTCACAGTATGGTCTTGTTCACATTGCACCAGTATCCTTGCTGGGCAGTTGTGTGGAAGCTTTGCTGTGAGCTGGATTCCATCACCCTCAGACCCTGTTCACACCATAGTCAGAGTAGTGGTAGGAACCCTTTGCCATGCTGAGTGACCGTGACGTGGTGCATGAAGGGCTCCGATATTTTCCTGACCGGAACATATTGGCGAAAGTCTCAGCTTTTTAATACCTGCATTTATGACTTCCCAGTATAGTCAGTAGCTTATTTGTTTGGTGCATTTTCTCTTGGTGTCTCATATGATGCTTTGCTACATTCCGTGTAGCTTGTCCTTGTGGTGCATGTGGACCGCGCCGACGTCCTCCATTGTATGCATATTTTGCTGGGGATAGTCGATAATTGCGGTCCACATGCGGCTGGGCTGCTCCCCCAATCTAGACACGCCACCGTGTCAGGGGCTGAGCAGCTCCTCCAAAATTGCCACTATTTTTTTGGTGTTTCTGTTTTGTTTGATTTGTAGTGTGTGTGCCTTTACCTGGCATTCTAACACTCTTTTGCACCTGTTATACCTCCTTCACAGGGTCTGATATGGGTGTGGCTCACAGTATGGTCTTGTTCACATTGCACCAGTATCCTTGCTGGGCAGTTGTGTGGAAGCTTTGCTGTGAGCTGGATTCCATCACCCTCAGACCCTGTTCACACCATAGTCAGAGTAGTGGTAGGAACCCTTTGCCATGCTGAGTGACCGTGACGTGGTGGATGAAGGGCTCCGATATTTTCCTGACCGGAACATATTGGCGAAAGTCTCAGCTTTTTAATACCTGCATTTATGACTTCCCAGTATAGTCAGTAGCTTATTTGTTTGGTGCATTTTCTCTTGGTGTCTCATATGATGCTTTGCTACATTCCCTGTAGCTTGTCCTTGTGGTGCATGTGGACCGCGCCGACGTCCTCCATTGTATGCATATTTTGCTGGGGATAGTCGATAATTGCGGTCCACATGCGGCTGGGCTGCTCCCCCAATCTAGACACGCCACCGTGTCAGGGGCTGAGCAGCTCCTCCAAAATTGCCACTATTTTTTTGGTGTTTCTATATTCCTGTTTCTGCATATGGGAATTCAGGAGGGAATCTTCTCCTGGACAGCAGGCTTCAGGCCTGGACTTGTCTCAGACATTGTCTAATCTCCAACTGTAGATTACAGACACTAGACTCCGTCTGCCTTGCACTTCCCTGTCTGGGCCTTTTATAAACTAGGGCTCCCTAGCTCCCTCTATGGACTAGAAGCTGGAATGACACCCCTGCAGGCCTGTACATGCAAGTTTCACAGTAACAGGGAAATACATAACATTAAATTACATGACATTTTATAAAACTGACATATAACAACTTCCCCATAATTAGGAGGGACGACAGCACACAAAGTGACACTTTGGTAGTGACGGGTATTACAGTTCCCGTACACTACAGATGTCTTTAAAAAGAAAGAAGGAAATTAAAAAAAAGGACAGTGACACTTTGGTGGTATTATTAGTCAACAGGATACTAGAGGTACTGCATATGGTACACTCTACAGGTAAGAGAATGTACAGAAGGTACAGAAATGTTCTGAGGCAAGCAACACTGTACATTAAAGGGCATCTGTCAGCAGATTTGTACTTATGAAACTGGCTGACCTGTTACATGTGCGCTTGGCAGCTGAAGACACCCGTGTTGGTCCCATGTTCACATGTGCCCACATTGCTAAGAAAAATAGTTTTCTAATATATGCAAATGAGCCTCTAGGAGCAATGGGGGAGTTACCAATACACCTAGAGGCTCTGCTCTCTCTGCAACTGCTGCACCTTCTGCATTTTGATCGACAGGCCCAGGCAGACATAATGATTTTTTTCACTGCCTGGTTCTGACAATTAAAGTGCAGAGGGTGCGGCAGTTGCAGAGAGAGCTGAGCCTCTAGGTCTAATGGCAACACCCCCGTTGCTCCTAGAGGCTCCTTTGCATATATTAAAACATCCTTTTTCTCATTAATGTGGACGCATAAAATGTAATTTACAAAATGATGCAAACATAAAGAAGACATATGGGGAATGTAAAATAATAATTATTTTATGAGGTATCACTATCTGCCTTAGGCCTCATGCACACAACCGTAGCAGGTTTGTGCCAGAATTTCCATTTATTTGAATGGGTCTATAATCCGGAAGATACGGTGTGGTGCATGCACTACTTTTTTGTGGTGCAGCCCGTCGGATGAGGATCATTCGATCGGTACACAGCACGGACATGGCATGAGACCTTAAAAGCAGAAAAATTTAAATATCAAAAATTTACATTTTTGGTAAATTTTGGATTTTTTCATAAATAAAGGTGAGATATATTGACTCAAATTTATGACCGTCATAAAGTACGATGTGTCAAGAGAAAACAAACTCAGAATGGCATGGATAAGTAAAAGCCTTCCAGAGTTATTACCACATAAAATTACACGTCAGATTTGCAAAAATCGGCCTGGGATTTAAGGTGGAAAGTGGCTCAGTACTGAAGGGGTTAAGGGCACATCAAGCATATTGGTTCTCATCTAGAGGTACTAAAGGGGTATTCCGGTTAGTTAAAATGTAACATCCCAGAGTTATGTTACTAAACTCTTTTCCCCCTACTATTTGTTGGTAACATGTGCCTTGTCATCTAATGTGATTTTATTTGATATTCCTCACAAATGTGCATTTTCCAAGCCTGTTACATGTATTTGCTGTAATTTTCATGTTCACCAGCAGGTGGCTGCAATGTGTCAGCAGGGCCTTAGTTCAGTTTAGCATATCTAGACTGGAATAGTACATTCCAGTTTAGCTCCCCCCTCTTTGAGGAGGTGTAGAATGTTCCCACATCCTGCCTCATGGGTGGGGAAGGAAGTTCAGTCAGTGTGCCAGCCACCCCGGCTAGGGGAAGGCTGTGCTGGTAGGAGCTCCCAGTTCTAGGGATCCCAACCCAGGATCGAGTCTCGGCTGAGACCAAAGATCTTCATCCCCAGTCTGAGCCCTTCAGCCTCAGATGGTTGACCAGCAAGCAGCCATCTCCAGAACTCCAGGAAGAGCCATTCCCTGTGAGCTAACTGTGAGTAACATCCAGAGACCAGGAGAAGCCAAATTCCTCCTCAGCTAGTCAGTCCCATACACAGCAGAAGATAGACAGAGCAGAAGATATAGATTCCTGCCATATTCTCCAGGCACATGATGGAAGCAGAAGAGATATTGATCCCTGCCATACATTGCCAATACCTGCTGGGACCCAAGACTATTGCTGTATCTCATATGGATTAATGCTGCCTCCAGTAAAGACAAGTTGAATTATATTCCAAGTCTGGAATTCATTGCTACCAAGTTCCTCAATTACTCCTACTAGCAACACTCATTTTATTGCAAGTGAGCCAGGATCCAGGAGTCCAGCCGTACCAAGGTAGGAGACACCGTTGACACCATTACCACTACCATACAGAGACATTACACCACTCTGGCATTCCTAACCTGGTACGTGAGTTGCAACACCTTAAAGGGCCCTGAGACTGTACCCTGCGCACGTTGCAATTGGCGTCACAAACAAAAAACATAGACTATTATACCCATATCCGGACCCACTGCATATTTTGGCGTCCACCTAACCGTACCACGGTTCTGCTCATTGCAAAAACGAGTTAACAGTTATTAGAACAGTGGAGCCCCACCGATCCTGAGAACGGGGGCCCCGTACCCCCTGCAGCACCCTGAAATGACCGTTGTGGTCGGTCGAGTTCTTGAGGTAGCCAAGCGCTGTACTCTCATATCTCCGGAACTTCCATAGAAATTAATGACAAGCGGCAACGCGTATGTGCGAACGGCCCCTGGGTTCATTTCAGAGGGGCTGCAGAGGGCATGAGGCCCACGTTCTCTTGATCGGTGGGGGTCCCAGCGATAGGAAGCCCACCAATCTAATAGTTATCCCCTATCCTGTGGATAGGGGATAACTTTAACCAACCAAAATACCCCTTTAAGGAACATTCTGACAACTATTTACAGTCCCGAGTTACAGAAGTCCCAAAGTGAATTTCCCTGAACCAGTGGCAATGTTCGGCCATTAGGCCTTAAAGAGGTTTTCCAGGAGTTATATTAATGACCCTCCCCTAAGATAGGTCATCAATATCTGAGTGGTGGGGGCATGACTCAGGGCAATCAGTTGTTTGAAGGGAAAGTGGCTTTCCGATAAGTGCTGCGGCCTCTTCATACCATACCAAACACAGTACCGTAAGTTGTACAGTGGCTGTGAACAGTCACTTACAAATGAGCTCATCTTCCACCTAGCTCCACAGTTTCAGTTTTTTTTCTCTATGCACTGGTCTGTGCCCTTTTTTTGGCATGTGATTTCTGTGCCACTTTTTGAGGGATCATACTCGCAGAATGGAGTCTCCCTCTCCTCCGGCATCGGTTTTCGGCACTGGATGCTCTCTGAGGCTTGGAACAGCCTCTCAGTCTCCTGCCTTTCTTTGCTGTAGAAGCGGCTGGAGCAGGTTCTGTCTAGGGTTCTGTGAGGATGCTGCCTGTGCCACTCTTCAAAGGCAAGATGGCACCTGTCAGTGTCTGTGGTCCCCCAATTATAAAGGTTGTGAGTGATGCATTAATTACTAGTAGGGTGATCAACCACTGATCATATTTGGATTTAAAGGATATGGACACCTTTGTAAAAAAAATTTTTTACACCAATTAATTTCTTTTGTGGAGAAAATAATCTCTCCAATCGGTTCTATTTATCTATCTTTTCTTGTTTTTGTTCTACAGCCTGCTGTGCTTCCTATGCACAGCAGGCTGCTCTCAGTGAGTTTACAGAGAATCCGTCATCTGACAGATTCTCTATAACTCCTCCTGTGTGCACACGGAGTGGTCTTCCTCCTCTACCCCCCCCTCCCCCTTCAGGATGGCAGAGCAGTACAGACTGTCAGTGCTTCAAACTGTAGACATAACCCCTTCCATGCCAGTATGGAAGGGGTTTACCATCGGGCCGCTGCTCTGCTGTGGCAACGGCCCGATGTTTGAATGGTTAATGTGGGGAACATGCCCCCAACCCCATCCTCCCTTTTCAGTATGGCCGTCTGTGCCCCCCCCCTTTGGCATCACAGCGGTCTTACATCCCTCCAGGATGGCGCGACAGTAGAGGAACAGAGAGTACTCAAACTGAACCCCTGCCTCCTTCCCCGTTCAGGATGGTCAAGGGGATCAGATTGTCAGCTGTAACACACAGCTGACAATCTGCTTGAAACAGACGACATCGGTGCTAACCATGGGACTGCTGCGCTGCTGTGGCAACGTCCCGATGGTTACCATGGCAACCGGACTCCTTCACAGGCATCCGGATTGCCATGGTATATCTGAGCCTGATCAGGCTAAGGCCTCTTGAACATGAACGTTTTTTTTTTCCCTCATTCCGTTTTTTGCGTTGCGTATACGGAACCATTCATTTCAATGGATCTGCAAAAAAAAAACGGAAGGTACTCCGTATGCCTTCCGTTTCCATATTTCCGTTTTTCCGTTAACAGTGACCTCCACAGTACCCTGCTCCCTTAACAGTGACCTCCACAGTACCCTGCTCCCTTAACAGTGACCTCACAGTACCCTGCTGACTTAACAGTGACCTCCACAGCAGCCTGCCCCCTTAACAGTAACATCCACAGTGCCCATCCCTTTAACAGTGACCTCCACAGCAGCTGCCCCTTTAATAGTGGCCCCTGCCCCCTTAACAGTGGCCTGCACAGCGCCCTGCCCCTTTAAGGCTACAGCTACATGATGACACATGTCGCGCGACATTTTGTTGTACCAATGTCGTGCAATCATTTTTATAATGATAGGCTATGGTGTTGCACTGCGACATGCTGCGACTGCGACACAACAGTCGCAAAAAATCAATCCCAGATGGATGCATGTAGCAATGTAGTTGTGCCCTATGTGTTGTACAACTTATTGTTGTCGTGTAGCCCTAGCCTAAAGCTGACCTACGTTCAGACAGACAGAAACTCATTTTTATATATGACCTCCACAGTGCCCTCCCCCTTTAAAGCTGACCTACAGCAGTGAAGAAAAATGGCTGGGTTGTTATGGAAACCTGCAGTAAAACTGTGTGTATGTGGAGACTAAGGGCCTGCAAGCTTCTATTGGCTGATAAGGGACATGTGACCGTGTGAATGGCAGTTGGGGGCTTGTATTGGCTAATGCAGGTAAGGTAATTTTTTGGGAATATCTCAGGAACGGTACGTCCTAGAGAGCTGAAACCCTAAAGCCTTCCCGGACACCTGATGTACATGTGTGCCAAATTTGGTGAAGATCGGTCCAGTCGTTTGGTCGCACATAAAGAACTGACAGACAAAAACAAATTTTTATACATATAAGAGACTAGCAAAAAAAAATGGCTTCACACGGGTATATTTCATCTATTTCATTTTATGTTTCCGCGTGTCGTAAAAAGATATCAACAGTTTCCCCCATAACAGTGACCTCTACAGTACCCGCCCTTTAACAATGATCTCCACAGTGCCGACTCCTTTAACAGTGATCTCCACAGTGCCTGCCCCTTTAACAGTGACCTCCACAGTGGCCACCCCTTTAACAGTGACCTCCACAGTACCCACCCCTTTAACAGTGACTTCCACAGTACCCCCCCTTTAACAGTGACTACCACAGTGCCCGCCCCTTTAACAGTGACCTCCATATTGCCTGCCCCTTTAACAGTGCCCGCCCATTTAACAGAGACCTCCACAGTGTCTGCCCCTTTAACAGTGACCTCCACAGTGAACGCCCCTTTAACAGTGACGTCCACAGTGAACGCCCCTTTAACAGTGACCTCAACAGTGCTCGCCCCTTTAACAGTGACCGCCACAGTGCCCGGGCCTTTAACAATGACCTCCACAGTGCCCGCTCCTTTAACAGTGACCTTCACAGTGCCCGCCCCATTACCAGAGACCTCCACAGTGCCTGCCCCTTTGACAGTGACCTCTACAATGCCCGCACCTTTAACATAGACCACCCCTTTTAACAGTGACCTCCACAGTGCCCGCCCCTTTAACAGTGACCTCCACATTGCCCGCCCCTTTAACAGTGACCTCCACAGTGTCTGCCCCTTTAACAGTGACCTCCACAGTGCCCGCCCCTTTAACAGTGACCTCCACCGTGCCCGCCCCTTTAACAGTGACCTCCACAGTGCCTGCCCCTTTAACAGTGACCTCCACATTGCCCGCCCCTTTAACAGTGAACTTCACAGCACCCATCCGTTTAATAGTGGCCCCTGCCTCCCATGCATGTAGCAGTGTAGTTGTACATCGCTGTATTGCGCTGTACAGCCTCTCTGGGGGGTGTATTTCTCCTGTAACAGGCGCTACTATGTCATTCCCAGTTACAGGAGAAATCAATAGGGGACGAAAAGTGTAAAATAAAAAATAAAAAAATCAAGTGTTAAAATATATTTTTTTTAATTAATTTTTTTTTATAAAATTGACATATTTGGTATTGCCGTGTCCGTGACGGTCGGCTCTATAAATATATCACATGATCCACCCAGTCCTAAAAAAAATAAAAAAACTATGAAATAAAAAAGATAAAACCATAAAAAATAAAACTGTGTAAAAAAAAGCCATTTTTGTCACCTAACATCACAAAAAGTGCAACAACAAGTGATCAAAAAGGCGTATGTCACACAAAATGGTACCAATAAAACTGTCACCTCATTCCGCAAAAAATGAGCCCCTACATAAGAAAATCGCTCAAAAAAAAAAAAACTATAGCTCTCAAAACATGGACACATTAAAACATCATTTTTTTGTTTCAAAAGTGCTATTATTGTGTAAAACTTAAATAATTAAGAAAAAGTATACATATTAGGTATCGCCACATCCATAACCATCTGCTCTATAAAAATGTCACATGACCTAACCCTTCATGTGAACGCTGTAAAAATAAATAAATAAAAACTGTGCTAAAACAACCAATTTTTTGGTCACCTTGCCACATAAAGTGTTATAATGAATGATCAAAAAATCATATGTCCCCAAAAATAGTACCAATAAAACTGGCACCTTATCCCCTAGTTTCCAAAATGGGGTTATTTTGGGGGAGTTTCTACTTTAAGGGTGCATCAGGAGGGTTTCAAATGGGATATGGCATCTAAAAACCAGTTCAGCAAAGACTTCCAAAAACCATGTGGCGCTCCTTTCCTTCTGCGCTCTGCCGTGTGCCCATACAGCAGTTTATGACCACATGTGGGGTGTTTCTGTAAACTGCAGAATCAGTGTAATAAATATTGAGTTTTGTTCGGCTGTTAACCCTCAATGTGTTAAAGAAAAAAATGGATTAAAATGTAAAATCTGCCAAAAAAGTGAAATTTTATAATTTGATCTGCATTTTTCTTTAATTCTTGTGGAACACCTAAAGGGTTAACAAAGTTTGTAAAATCAGTTTTACGTAACTTGAGGGGTGTAGTTTCTACAATGGGGTCATTTATGGGGGGATCGACTATGTAAGCCCCACAAAGCGACTTGAGATCTGAACTGGTCCTTAAAAAGTGGGTTTTGTCAATTTTCTTAAGAATTTTAAGAATTGCTTCTAAAATTCAAAGCCTTCTAACGTCCTAAAAAAATAAAATGACATTTTCAAAATGATGCCAACATAAAGTAGACATATGGGGAATGTTAAGTAATTAATATTTTATGAGGTATCACTTTCTGTTTTAAAAATTTTGTCATAAATAAAGGTGAAATATATTGACTCAAATTTATGACTGTCATGAAGTACAATGTGTCACGAGAAAACAATCTGTGATTGGCTTGAAAAAGTAAAAGTGTTCCAAAGTTATTACCACATAAAGTGAGATATGTCAGATTTACAAAGTTAGGCCTGGTCAGGAGGGGGGCAAATGGCCCGGATGTGAAGTGGTTAAGGACCTGCAAACTGCTAAAACCTGTGATCAGTTGTTATGGCAACCTGGAGTAGGACCTGCGTCCTAGAGAGCTGAGACCCAGTCTATAACCTTCCCGGACACCTGATGTACCTGTGTGCCAAATTTGGTGAAGATCGGTCCAGTCGTTTGGTCGCGCATAAAGAATGTCTAGACAGACAGACATAAAATAATTTTGATATATATAAGAGACTAAATAACCTACATAGAAAATGCCAGACCGCTGGTACTAAATTAATCTTTATTACAAAATCACATTAGACAACATACATGATTAAAAGAATCAGTGCAGGAGATAAAAAGCAACATCACTGGAGGAGACATACAATGAACGGAGTCCCTATCCTTAAACATGATATTCAGAAAAGATGGTTATGCATACATGAAAACATACATTGTGGGGAAAAAGGGACATTTACCCATACAAAGTCTCCTCCAGGATGGCGCCAACCCCAACGCGCGTTTCGGCGTACCTTCGTCTGGGGGAAGACGAAGGTACGCCGAAACGCGCGTTGGGGTTGGCGCCATCACTGGAGGAGACTTTGTATGGGTAAATGTCCCTTTTCCACACTATGTATGTTTTCATGTATGCATAACCATCTCTTCTGAATATCATGTTTAAGGATAGGGACTCCGTTCATTGTATGTCTCCTCCAGTGATGTTGCTTTTTATCTCCTGCACTGATTCTTTTAATCATGTATGTTGTCTAATGTGATTTTGTAATAAAGATTAATTTAGTACCAGCGGTCTGGCATTTTCTATGTAGGTTATTTATATATATTTATTGCCATAGGCTTGGGCATTACTTGAATGTTGATTTAATTAACGGTCGAGGTATTTATTTCGGTTAGTATATAAGAGACTAGCAGAAGGACCCGGCTTCGCACGGGTATATTTTATCTATTTCATTTTATGTTTCCGTGTGTCGTAAAAAAATATCAACAGTTTACCCCATAACAGTGACCTCTACAGTGCCCGCCCCTTTAACTGTGACTTTCACTGTGACTTTCACTGTGACCGCCCATTTAACTGTGACTTTCACTGTGACCGCCCCTTTAACTGTGACTTTCACTGTGACAGCCCCTTTAACTGTGACTTTCACAGTGGCCGCCCCTTTAACAGTGACTTTCACAGAGACCGCCCCTTTAACAGTGACCGCCCCTTTAACTGTGACCTCCCCTTTAACAGTCACCGCCCCTTTAACTGTGACTTTCACTGTGACCGCCCCTTTAACTGTGACTTTCACAGTGACCGCCTCTTTAACTGTCACTTTCACTGTGACCACCCCTTTATTTGTGACTTTCACTGTGACCGCCCCTTTAACTGTCACTTTCACTGTGACCACCCCTTTAACTGTGACTTTCACTGTGACCGCCCATTTAACTGTGACTTTCACAGTGAACTCTCCTTTAAAGGGGTTGTCCGGGATTGGGAAGATTGGAGTATGTGTACAACAATGCCCTAAATGTTACAATTGCGCCTGTCCTACCTTTACCCGACATTTCTAATGCCCAGTTTTCAAATCTCCAACTCTCAGCCGGAAGTGCTGTGTTTCCAAGACTCGGTGACGTACCGGGTCCCTTTCTGCCGAGTGAAGCCTCTTCTTCCGCTTCCCAGGGAGCCCGGTGACGTCACCCTCAGCCACATGAATTATTCAAAGTGCCTGGATGGGCGGTAACAAGGCGGCAACCAACCGCGCTAAGCCACGCCCATCCGGTCCGTTGACGTCACCGGGCAGGGCGCTTTATTATGAATGAAAGAGGCAGAGCACTGAATATTAATTAGGGGGCGGAGTCACGGCGGAGATGAAACCACGTGATGCCGCGCTGTGCTGGGAACCACAGTGCAGTGCGGCAGGAAGGTAGGAAAAAATAAACATAGGTGTAAACAAAGCGTGGGGGGACCGTATGAGCCATATAGAAATGGTGAAAATACTTAAAAACATATGGGGGGACCTTGATTCAGCTGTTAATAGGGAGTACGCTAAAAAATAAAAAATTATTTGATCCCGGACAACCCCTTTAACTGTGACTTTCACAGTGACCGCCCTTTTAACTGTGACTTTCACTGTGACCGCCCCTTTAACTGTGACTTTCACTGTGACCGCCCCTTTAACTGTGACTTTCACTGTGACCGCCCCTTTAACTGTGACTTTCACAGTGACCGCCCCTATTAACTGTGACTTTCACAGTGACCGCCCCTTTAACTGTGACTTTCACTGTGACCGCCCCTTTAACTGTGACTTTCACTGTGACCGCCCCTTTAACTGTGACTTTCACAGTGACCGCCCCTTTAAGCAGTAAAGAAATATGGCTGGGTTGTTATGGAAACCTGGAGTAAAACTGTGTTTATGGCAATTAGGCTTTGAAGAGAAAGAATTGCAGGCTTTATTTGGGGGGGGGGTATTTTTTGGGGAATATCTCAGTAACGGTACGTCCTAGAGAGCTGAGACCCGGTCTAAAACCTTCCCGGACACCTGATGTACCTGTGTGCCAAATTTGGTGAAGATCGGTGAAGTTGTTTGGTCGCGCATAAAGAACGTCTAGAGAGACAGACAGACAGACAGATAGACAGACAGAAACAAATTTTTATATATAAGAGACTAGCAGAAGGACCTGGCTTTGCACGGGTATATTTAATCTATTTCATCTTTCCGTGTGTCATAAAAAGATATCAACAGTATCCCCCATAACAGTGACCTCTACAGTACCCTACCCTTTAACAATGACCTCCACAGTGTCCGCCCCTTTAACACTGATCTTAACAGTGCACGCCTCTTTAACAGTAACCTCCACAGTGGCCACCCCTTTAACATTGACCTCCACAGTGCCCGCACCTTTAACAGTGACCTGCAAAGTGCCTGCCCCTTTAACAGTGACCTCCACAGTGCCCTCCCCTTTAACCGTGACCTCCACAGTGTCCGCCCCTTTAACAGTGACCTCTACAGTGCCCGCCTCTTTAACAGTGACCTGCACAGTGCCCACCTTTTTAACAATGACCTCTACAGTGCCCGTCCCTTTAACAATGACCTCTACAGTGCCTGCCCCTTTAACATTGACCATCCTTTAACAGTTACCTTCATAATGGCCGCCCCTTTAACAGTGATATCCCCAGTGCCTGCCCTTTTAACAGTGACTTCCACAGTGCCAGCCCCTTTAACAGCGACCTCAACAGTGCCCGCCCCTTTAACAGTGATCTCCACAGTGCCCGCTTTAACAGCCTGCGCCGGGATTTCACTATCGCATAGGCCTCAGGCCTACTAGGCCTGAAGCCTATGGCGGTGATCGGCGACGGGACAGGGAGCTATGCGCTCCCGTGCCCCGCCGCAGTAGGTGGGCGTTTGGGTCGGCGTTGGGCCCCCTAGCGGTGTTGGGCCCGGGGCTGCCGACCCGAACGTCCCTATTGTAATCCACCACTGCGCCCCTTTAACATTGACCTCCACAGTGCCCGCCCCTTTAAAAGTGACTTTCACAGTGACCGCCCTTTAACTATGACTTTCACAGTGAACGCCCCTTTAACAGTTACTTTCACAGTGACCGCCCCTTTAACAGTGGCCATCTTTTTAACAGTGACTTTCACAGTGACCGCCCCTTTAACAGTGACTTTCACAGTGACCTCCCCTTTAATTTCTTACGGACACAGGACGTACCTGTACGCCCTGATGTCCTGGTATTTAAGGACACAGGTACGCCCTGTGTAGTTCCGATCACAGCCGTGCGACGGGCAGTGATCGGAACAAGGTGCCCACCTTGGTACAATGCCCAGGAAGGTCTTGTGACCCCCCCCCCCCCCCCCGTGTCGTCGATCGCAGCAAACCGCAGGGCAAGTCAGACCTGCGGTTTGCTGCGTTTCCCGGTTATTCGGGTCTCTGGTGACCCGATAACCCGGAATAGGACAGTGATCGGTGGTGTTATAATACACCACCAATCACCGTCCTGTGATCCTGATCGCTTCTGATTGGCTGGCTGAGCAGGTGGGCGAGCGCAGCAGCAAATTTGAATTGCCGGAGCTCCTCTCCCCGCTCATACACGTCCGTGGAGCGGGGGAGAGAGGAGCTCGGCTATAGTGTAAGTTTTTTTGTGCCATCAGGCACAAATTAGCCTATTTGGGTGAGGTAGGGAGAGGTAGATTAGGCAGGGATAGTGAGGGAGAGTTAGAAAAAAAAAAAAAAAAAAAAGTTTGTGTGTCTGCGGTCCACAGCACTCAGCTGTGTGACCCTAGACCCCCCAGGGGTGCTGCAGCTTGCCCCTTCCCCCCCGTCCCCATACACACATTTTTTTGGGGCAGGTGTTTTATTTATTTTGTTGCATGTGCTGACTGAGGCCGGCACTCTTAGCATCCGGCCACTGTTAGCGCATCGTAGCGCATTGACCACCCCACCGCTGATCAGCTTTGTACCGCTGATCAGCGCATTTGAATCTTTTTTTTTTTTACACTTTTTCGGATTTAAAAAAAAATTTTTAGTTTTTTTTTTTCCTGTTAGGTGTAGCGCAAAGTACGCGAACACCCACCACCCCTCACACACACGCACACTGAATAAAGTTTTCCACGCACGCACACACACACACTCCCCTAAGGCCCGCCGGACGTTCTCGGCCGAGGAGGCATACGCCCTGCTTGCTTCCGAATTCAAGAGTCCCAGTGAGGACGAGGATGACCCCACTTTCGATGATGATGAGCCCCCAAGGCGGAGAAAGGGGACCGCCATGCCAGGGACCCTGTGGCCGTTACTAGTACGAGCAGCTCTGGGGCTCGTACTAGTTTTCCGGCCCACCAGATAAGTCCACCTGAGCCCCCTACCGGTGAACTTGTCTGGTGTACACCAGAGCATTTTGAGCCTGTGATTCCTGATTTTGTTGGCCAAGCAGGAATCCAGATTCCCACAGTGGGCTTCACTGAATATGACTATTTTAGTCTTTTTTTTAGTGACCACTTTGTGAATCTGATGGTGGAGCAAACAAACTTGTACGCCCAACAGTTAATTGCTCAACACCCGGGCTCCTTTTTGGCTAGGTCCGGTGGCTGGACTCCAGTCAGTGGAGCCGAGATGAGGACGTTTTGGGGCCTCGTGCTGCACATGGGCCTAGTAAAAGAAAACTGTCAGGCATTACTGGAATGGGGACGTCCTCTACCAGACCCCACTTTACAGTACGGCCATGACACGTACCCGGTTTGAGGCCATCCGGAAATACCTGCATTATGCAGATAATGCAGCATGTCCCCCCCGAGGCTCCCTACACTAGCATTAGGCATGATTTAGGCCTAGAAGCTATAAAATATTATCTCAACACTAAGGGCACACAATATTATGAGCACAACAATTTTGTTTTGTCTATTCTTCAATTTCTGTTAACACACAAATTTTTTTTTTTTCGATGGCAAATATTATTTACAGACCACCGGGACCACGATGGGGACGATCTGTGTACCAAGTTTTGCCAATTTGTTTCTAGGGTGGTGGGAAGAAAGGACAGTATTCACGGAAGAACACCATGATTTCACTAAACACGTGTTGTACTGGGGTCGATTTATCAACGATATTTTGATTTTATGGGAAGGCACTGAAACAAAATTTTTTGATTTACTAGAGAAACTGAATAACAACGCACTAGGCCTTAAATTCACAGCAGAGATAGATAAGAACAGGCTCAACTTCTTGGATCTTACAATTGTCCTGGATACTGATGGCAGTATTAAAACAGCAATATACAGGAAGCCTACATCAACGAACAGTTTACTCCACTGGGAGAGCGACCATCCAACTACACTAAAAAAAGGTATCCCAGTTGGGCAATATCTTCGAGCAAGGCGTAATTGCTCTACAAATGAAGGCTTTGAGGATGAATGTAAACTACTGTATAGTAGGTTTTTAGCAAGGGGATATCCCAAAAAAAGCACTACATAAAGCATACAATAGAGCCAAAAAAAAGTGATAGGACCATATTACTCTCAAACACTAAACAACAACAAAGTAATAAGAAAATAGTACGATGTATAGAGAACTATGATGGTCAATATGAGAAGGTTCGTAATATACTCAGGAAACACTGGCACATATTACTTGCAGATGAAGAACTAAAATAAATTATTCCCCCACACCCAGCGATTACCTTCAGAAGGGGGCAGAATTTAAAAGAAAAACTGGTACACAGTCATTTTACACATGAAGTTATACCGGACACACATACATGGTTAAGCACAAAGGGATCATATCCCTGTGGTGACTGTATTTTCTGTGAAAAAATGACACCGAAAAAGGAGTTTACCAACCCAGTGGATAACAAAAAATATTTAATAAAAGAATATATCAACTGTAGATCCACAGGAGTCATCTATGCGATCCAGTGTGGATGTCCCAAGTTGTACATAGGAAAAACAACACAAGAACTCAGGAGACGTAGATCAAAACATCTTAGTACCATAAATACCAACTCTGATACTCCGCTCTCTAGACACGTAAAAACAAAACACAATGGCAATACTCAGACTTTGAGAGTTTGGGGTATTCAGAAAATAAAGATGGGCCCACGAATGGGCAATTTGGATAGAAAGTTGCAACAGGAAGAAACGAGATGGATTTACCGTCTCAGGAGCCTGGCCCCACATGGACTGATTGAGGGGTTTACGTATGCATCATTCCTCTAATAGATCCTATAAAGAGATAACATCAATATTAATAAAAATATATGACAATAAAAGTATTGTATATACTTAATAATATAATAAACAACATTAAGGCGGAACACCGGTAAAAAGATAGGAAAGGAAGAGGAAGGACCTGACCTCTATGGTATCGAATCACACGTAGGGAACATGATATACTTACACTAAGATATCAAGGTACAATGAATACTTACCTGGAAAAAGAATGGAGGTCTGGTGATACGCGTTCCAATATATGTGCAGTTAGAGCCTATAATGCAAGTGATATTAATAATTGGAACTAGTGTACATAAAGTTCCATTACATGTACGACACAAATAGGTAGAACGGAAATGTATGCGCAGGCACTATTCTGACCTATTTTGGTATTTATTGAGATTAGCTGTAGGCATTAAGGCAGAGACGATGTGACTAGGAATAGCAAGCAAAGACTGAAGACATGCGCAATGCAAATTGAGATCTGAACAATGTATAAGTCCATAGACATGCACAATAGAGGATGCAGGAAGAGCGCTACGCCTAAGTTGGAATGCATGCGCAGATATGCTAAGACCGTATGTAGAATGTAGTAGTATCTAAATGCCCTGACATGCACAGCAGAAGAGCAGGTCTAGCGCATGGGCAATGGCCAGATACTGCAAAAGAATCCTCTAAGATGGAACGCAAGCGCAGTGGAGAATCGGGACGAACTCACGGGGAAAAACTAAGATCGAACGCATGCGCAATGAAGACCTGAGGTCCACGTAATGTATAAGTCCTGTGACATGCGCAATAAAGGATACACAATAAAGGATGCAGGAAGAGCGCTATGCCTAAGTTGGAACGCATGCGCAGATATACTAAGATCAAATGTAGAATGCAGTAGTATCTAAGTGCCCTGACATGCGCAGCAGAAGAGCAGGTCTAGCGCATGGGCAATGGCCAGATACTGCAACAGAACCCTCTAAGATGGAACGCAAGCGCAGTGGATAATCAGGACTAACTTACGGAAACAACTAAGACCGAACGCATGCGCAATGAAGACCCGAGGTCCACATAATGTATAAGTCCTGTGACATGCGCAATAGAAGATACATGGAAGAAACAATGTCTAAGTCCCAGCGCCTGCGCAAAGAAGAACGCGAGTATTTATTGGATGAACGCCCAAACAGGAGGTATAACAAGCTTATAAGCCCCCCTCTGATAGGCCAATAGCGAACTTAGCGATCAAACTAATACTTAGTAGCCAATCAGATGATGATGCAACCAGAGGGAGGTTTTAAAAGCTCCGGTCCCGCCCCTTTCACTAGCAGACTGCCCGAACCCCTGAAGTGTTTGGCGAAACATGTCGGGGGGCAGAGTGTAATAGTGTGTGTTTTTTAGACAGCGAACGTCTGTAGTTAGCATATAGCGACTAATAGACAGTGCGATTCAGACAGGGAGGCCTGTCAAGAGAGTGCTCCCCTGAGACTGCCAGCTCTAACACACTGTGTAAATAGCACTAGTTTACGGCATTAACCATAGGGAAAAGAAGAGGAGACAGCTAGGCAAGGTATACATGAGAAACTCTAGCCAACCCTGTAGTGCTACTACGAGGTTTATCACTGAAGCAACAAGCTTACAGACACAGCTGATAATTTTAAACGTTTAGTTTAGTACAATGTTTTATGGAAGACAATAAACGTTATGTTTTATATAAGGCAATATTCACACGTGTAAACCTAAAGACAATCATTGGTCCACGTGACCATTTGTAAATATGTTTCTAATATGTAAGCCTCACAAAGTGACTTCAGACCTGAACTGGTCCTTAAAAAGTGGGTTTTTAAAAATTTCTGAAAAATTTCAAGATTTGCTTCTAAAATTCTAAGCCTTGTAACGTCCCTAAAAAATAAAATGCCATTCCCAAAATGATCCAAACACGAAGTAGACATATGAGGAATGTAAAGTAATAACTATTTTTGGAGGTATTACTATGTATTATAGAGGTAGAGAAATTGAAACTTGGAAATTAACTAATTTTTCTAAATTTTTGGTACATTTGGTATTTTTTTTATAAATAAAAATGATTTTTTTACTCCATTTTACCAGTGTCATGAAGTACAATATGTGACGAAAAAACAGTCTCAGAATGGCTTGGATAAGTCAAAGCGTTTTAAAGTTATCGCCACATAAAGTAACACTGGTCAGATTTGCATAAAATGGCCTAGTCCTTAAGGTGAAAATGAGCCCGGTCCATAAGGGGTTAACAGTGACTTTCACAGTGACCGCCCCTTTAACAGTGACTTTCACAGTGGCTGCCCCTTTAACAGTGACTTTCACAGTGACCGCCCCTTTAACAGGGACTTTCACAGTGATCGACCCTTTAACAGTGACTTTCACAGTGACCGCCCTTTTAACAGTGAGTGCCCCTTTAACAGTGACTTTCACAGTGATCGCCCCTTTAACAGTGACCATCCCATTAACAGTGACTTTCACAGTGACCTCCCCTTTAACATTGACTTTCACAGTGACCGCCCCTTTAACAGTGACTTTCACAGTGAACGCCCCTTTAACAGTGACTTTCACAGTGACCGCCCCTTTAACAGTGAATTTTTACAATGACTGCCTCTTTAACAGTGACTTTCACAGTGACTGCCCCTTTAACAGTAACCGCCCCTTTAACAGTGACTTTCACAGTGGCCGCCCCTTTAACAGTGACTTTCACAGTGACCGCCCCTTCAACAGGGGCCTTTATAGCGCCCGCCCCTTTAATAACAGTGACCTCCGCGGTGCCCGCCCATTTATTAACAGTGACCTCCACAGTTCCCGCCCCTTTAATAACAGTGACCTCCACTGTGCCTGCGCCTTTAAAAATAGTGACCTCCACAGTGCCCGCCCCTTTAAGCAAAAAAATAAAAATGGCTGGGTTGTTATGGAAACCTGGAGTAAAACTGTGTTTATGGCAGTTGGGATTTGAAGAGAAAGACTTGCAGGCTTGTATTGGCTAATGTGGGTCATTTTTTGGGAATATCTCAGGAACGGTACGTCCTAGAGAGCTTAGACCCAGTCTAAAACCTTCCCGGACACCTGATGTACCTGTGTGCCAAATTTGGTGAAGATCGGTCTAGTTGTTTGGTCGTGCATAAAGAACGTCCAGACAGATGTCTAGACAGACAGACAGTAGCTCATTTTTATAATATAAGAGATATATAACAATGGCAGCACATCAGGCCAAATATCAATATGGAGGTGCAGGCCAATGGATCCGGCAACAAATCCAGGACAATATAAGAATAAAAAAAAAATGGCAGCACTCTCACAAAAATGAGTGAAAAGAAAATCACTTTATTCACCCCTCTAGTCGCAACTAGGGATGAGCGAACTTGTGTTTGGCGTACAAGGTTCAGGTTCGGGTTATGTAAGAATTCCATTATGGATTCTGTTATCACGGACCATAACTAAGGATCCATTCACACGTCCGCATAATGTGTCTGCATCCGTTCCGCAATTTTGCAGAAGGGGTGCGGACCCATTCATTTTCAATAGGGCTGCAAAAGATGCGGACAGCACACCATGTGCTGTCCACATCCGCACTTCCGTTCCGTGACCCCGCAAAAAAAAGAACATGTCCTATTCTTGTCCGCAGCCATGGAAAAGAATAGGCATTTCTATCATAGTGCCAGAAATGTGCGGTCTGCAAAATGCGTAACGCACATGGCTGGTGTCCGTGTTTGGCGGATCCGCAATTTGCGGACCGCAAAACAGTTGCGGACGTGTGAATGGACCCTTATGGTCCATGGTAGCGGAATCCATAACGGAATTCTTAGATAACCTGAACCTTGTATGCCGAACTTGAAAACACAAGTTCACTCAACACTAGTTGCAACATTTTAGCTCATAGCTAAAGAGAGTTTGAGAGTGCTGTAATTTTTTTGCCCATAGCAAAAGATTTCCACCTTTTATCTTTCACAGCTTCATTGGAAAATGAAAGGAGGAATCTGGTTGCTATGGGCAACTAAGCCAGTTCTACTTTACACCAGTTTTGTGGTGTACTGTGGGGATTTGCTCTGGTAGTTTGGACTAGCGGATGCAGTATAGAGGCAAAGTACACAGTTCTTGAATCAAATAGCGGTGTTTATTCACACATTGGTGTATAACAAGATGCAGATAAGGTGTATCACAAAACGCAGGTGGTTTGGTGTTTGTCCACACACAAGGAAAGTCCATAAACAATAAAAGTCACCTTTTCTCCTGGGTGTTAATTCACACCCTGTTAGCAGTTCAGCCTCATCAAGTCCACAGGTGGCCTGTTCGCCTTTAGAGGGGCCTGAGTCCTCCAGCCCGGCTCTAACCTCAAATCCCAGCACAGCCCTCATTTCACAGCACACAGACTCCTGAGCTCCACTGTCAAAGGGTGGTAGATCCACCACACCTGGCATGGCTGGCTGTTTTTTATTCCTGGCAACACCCAGCCTGGAAAATGGAGAGTAGTCACCAACCCAGCACTTTGACTACTCCCAGTAAGAGCCGTCCCGGATCAGCTATGACAGCCATGCTAAATCTCAATCTCAAGGTGTCAATTAGCAATAGTTGCTGCTGACACACAAAATACTGACTCTTACTTCGAGGCTAGGAACCTCGGTACCTTCTTACATACCCCCCCCCCTTTGTTCAACCCTGAGGGGGTGAACACCTGCCATACAGTATACCCGGGACAGGACATCCATGTTTCCCTGCAACCGGCCTGCCCTGTGTTCAACTGAGAACTTAAAGTTCTGTAAAGACAGGAACCACCTGGTGACTCGGGCATTTCTCTCTTTGGCCTGGCTCATCCACTTGAGAGGGGAGTGGTCAGGGCCGTCTTTACCAAGGGGCAAAAGGGGCAGCTGCCCCGGGCCCAGTTGCTCCTGGGGGGCCCAAGGCAGCTGCCTCTTGAGCCCTGCTAGCTACTGCCCCGGGTGTCAAGCTGTCAGCTACACAGACATCGTACTGTGAAAGCTGTGATCTAGGACCTTAATGACATTATCACCATGTGACCAGTAACCTAGCAATTACTGGTCACATGGCTATGAGGTCATCACAGGTCCTAGCAGGAATTAACTGTGGAGCTTTTTTGTGTGAAGATTACATCAGAAAAAGGTGACAGGGGCTGTTATGTTAATATACTGTAAACTACTGTATAGTGGGGTGCTGTATACTGTGTGGGGGCCTGTATACTGTGGTGGGCTGTATACTGTGTGGGGGGGGGCTGTATACTGTGTGGGGGGCTGTATACTGTGTGGGGGGCTGTATACTGTGGGGGGGCCTGTATAGTGTGGGGGGCCTGTATAATGTGGGGGCCTGTATACTGTGTGGGGGGCTGTATACTGTGTGGGGGCCTGTATACTGTGTGGGGGCCTGTATACTGTGTGGGGGGCTGTATATTGTGTGGGGGGCTGTATACTGTGTGGGGGCTGTATACTGTGTGGGGGGGCTGTATACTGTGTGGGGGCCTGTATACTGTGGTGGGCTGTATACTGTGTGGGGGGGCTGTATACTGTGTGTGGGGGCTGTATACTGTGTGGGGGCTGTATACTGTGTGGGGGGCTGTATACTGTGGGGGGGCCTGTATAGTGTGGGGGGCCTGTATAGTGTGGGGGGCTGTATACTGTGTGGGGGCCTGTATACTGTGTGGGGGCCTGTATACTGTGTGGGGGCCTGTATACTGTGTGGGGGGCTGTATACTGTGGGGGCCTGTATACTGTGGGGGTCTGTATACTGTGGGTGCGGTATAGTGTGGAGTGCTATACTGCTGTACTGTATAGTGTGGGGGGCTGTATCGTGTATATTTTGGGGTGCTGTATACAGTGAGGTGTTGTATACTGTGTGGTGGGCTGTATACTGTGTGGTGGGCTGTATACTGTGTGGTGGGCTGTATACTGTGGGCTGCTTTGCTGCTCTACTGTATACTGTGAGGTGTTGTATACTGTGGGGTGCTGTATACTGTGGGCTGCTATACTGCTCTACTATATACTGTGGGGTACTGTATAGTATAGGGTGCTATATTGTATACTGTGTGGTGCTGTATACTATAGGGTGCTATACTGCATACTGTGGGGTGCTGGGGTGCACTGTAACACTAGAGTGAGCCGAGCCCTGGTCTCCTTCCTGCAGAGCGGTGCCCACTTCCAGCCTGAGCCCAGCTGCCCAGAGCACTGATCCTGAGCCGCTGGAGTCTTCAGAACTGGAAGTATTTACAGTCATTCACTGGACTCTACCAGGTGTGTGGATTTTTTATGTGTGTGTTGTGGTGGAGGGCGTGATTGCCTGCTAAGGTGTGGGAAGGCAGGATCCAGG
>NW_024401199.1:45477-79117 GCF_905171765.1 Bufo bufo
TCACAGATCCCCCCCCCCCCATAACAGTGTCCGTCATCCACAGATCCCCCCCCCCATAACAGTGTCCGTCATCCACAGATCCCCCCCCCCCCATAACAGTGTCCGTCATCCACAGATCCCCCCCCCCCCATAACAGTGTCCGTCATCCACAGATCCCCCCCCCCTATAACAGTGTCCGTCATCCACAGATCCCCCCCCCATAACAGTGTCCGTCATCCACAGATCCCCCCCCCCCCCATAACAGTGTCCGTCATCCACAGATCCCCCCCATAACAGTGTCCGTCATCCACAGATCCCCCCCATAACAGTGTCCGTCATCCACAGATCCCCCCCATAACAGTGTCCGTCATCCACAGATCCCCCCCATAAGTGTCCGTCATCCACAGATCCCCCCCATAACAGTGTCCGTCATCCACAGATCCCCCCCATAACAGTGTCCGTCATCCACAGATCCCCCCCATAACAGTGTCCGTCATCCACAGATCCCCCCCCCCATAACAGTGTCCGTCATCCACAGATCCCCCCCATAACAGTGTCCGTCATCCACAGATCCCCCCCCATAACAGTGTCCGTCATCCACAGATCCCCCCCATAAGTGTCCGTCATCCACAGATCCCCCCCCATAACAGTGTCCGTCATCCACAGATCCCCCCCCCCATTATGTTATATAATATGATTTATTAAATTCATGAAAAAGAATTATTAATAAAATCATTTAAAAAAAAGTATTTTAAAAGTATTTGGGCAAAAAGGCAGTTTCGGTCAAGGGCATCCTGAATTTTCGGTTTCGGACCAGAATTTTCATTTCGGTGCACCCCTAGGTACAGATAGTACTGCCTCCCTGTTAATGATATAGGTACAGATAGTACTGCCTCCCTGTCTCACCCTGTAAATGATGTAGGTACAGATAGTACTGCCTCCCTGTAAATGATATAGGTACAGATAGTACCGCCTTCTTACAATTATTTGTGGATGATATAAGGCAGGAACAATTAGTACTGCCGCCCGTGTCTCTCCCAGATGGTACTTTTAAACATCTTTATGCAGAACCAGATGTGATACGAGTCTTCTGCCCCATTTCGTGATTCTTGCTTTCTCATTCAGGCTGCTGCATCTACGAAAAACCGAGGGCATTCGGCGAAAGCTCAACCGAGAGCGAAGACGAAGACGACTACTGCGATAGCTCTCACTGTATCCGGGGCCACAAAAAGAGTACACCTGGGGGCAAAGAGACACCTCCGCCAAGCCACGACAGCGCCGGCAGCATGCAGCACTGAGACATCAGGGCGAAGAGTGACCGAGTGCATCTTAAACATTGCCGTTCCCAGCGGCCGCTACTGCCTCATGTACTGTGACTGTCTCTCTTCCCGACTGTGACAGACACCAGGGCAGAGAGCCGCCTCTGTATTCATGTCTTTGTATTGAGATGCAGCCGGTGAGTCCGGGGGAAGTCCGTGTAGAGCGGTTGACCTGATGGCTGATAGCTCGGTCCGGGGAGGGTTGATGAGACTATAACAGATCAGTGACCATTCTCACTCATGTGCTCTGTCATTCTCGTCCCTGCTGACATCATGGCTCATCTGCTGGCCTCTAACTTATTGAATGTACATGCATGGCGCATCCCCTTCCTCTGCTGATATTCAGTGGCTTCCACAATTGCTTCAGACCAATATAACATGATATATCCTACTGAATGTATTTATTGACCAGAATTCTCTAAATTATACCGCCAGAAAACTCCCATGAAATGGGACTAAAGTTATTGCAACTTGAGGAAAGTATCAGTAAGGGGCACTTACCCCTTAGATTGTTGGCTTCAGTATGCCCCACTATTCCAGCCACGAAAGAAGTTGTCCCCTGCTTTGCCGGACAACTGGACAATAGATCTGCCTATTTATGCAGTCCTATAGGCATATGTAGCCAAACAATTTGGTTTGCTCTTCAGGAGTCTTAGTTACGTGGGTTCTTGTTGTCTATAGGGCATGTGGACATTAAAAGGCCTCATTCACAAGACCGTAGGGCCGCCATGCCCGTGTGGCAGACAGCGCGTCTGCAAAACATGGGTTTCGGCCGTCTGCACTCCACATTGCAGTGCGGGCCTACTGACTTCAATGGGTCTGCAAAATGCGGGGAAAGATAGGACATGTCCTTTTTTTTTGTGACGCAGAGGCATCAACCCGGAAACACACGGAAGCCCTTCCTTGGGCTTCTGGGTCGCTGCCTCTGGACCATAAAAGATAAAACATGTCCTATCTTTCGCCGCAGATTGCGGACCCGTTGACGTCAGCGTTTTGTTGTCTGCAACCCAGGCATGGCGGCCCGATGGTTGTGTGTAGGAGGCCCAATCCCAAGCAGAAGACCCTCTGTGTTAGACCACATTCCCCTGTAATTGAAATGTGTGACCTCCTGCAGCCTCCCTACCGATCACCACCAGGACATTTTGGAAATAGGCTATCCAGATGGGGTAGCCTTTATAATTTCACCCACTTTTCCAAAATTCTTGAACTGCAGATCATCCATCTTTTTCATGGACTGATAGACCTGAATAGAATTGTTGACCGAAGAAGAGAACTCAAGGACTTGTATTTCCTTATCGTTTCAAGGAGGAAATGCCCTTTAAGTCATACAGTAAACAAGCATTTGGTTGAGCGCCCATTGCAGCCAGTCAGCTGTATATGTGACTAGTAGGGATTACGCCTTACAGTCTTCGGGGGTAGGCTGACAAGATGGCCGATTTCTTGGTACTTGTCTCCTGCACCATCACCTTCGTGATTCCACTTGATTTCTTCGCTTCTCTACCCTTTGTTCGGTCGGGTTTATTGAGATGCACACAGCTGTGAAGTTGGCCTTTCGATGACCTTAGTGACCCCATTAGCATGGGTCCCCTCGATATTACTGTTCAGTTTTCTTTTGCTCTTTATAGAAATCTGTATATTGTGTTTTTATTTGATTTTGATTTTTTTTTCTTCTTCTTCTTGGAATTAAATGATTTTTGTTTGTTATCCTTGTTCTCCGTTTCCCAGTCTGTCTCTTCGTGTTCTGTTGTATTAGGCCGCCATTTAAAAGGCATCCGAAATATTGTCGGCTCCTTTGCAAGTAGTCTTTATATCAAACCTCTACTCTTTTGGGTATCCATTTCCTACACAGAACTATGGGCCTGGTCGTTGACTACAAGCAATATCCCGGCAATCTGCCCGTCTAAAGGTGCAGCCGATCACTCGAAAGAGCGAAACCCTAATTCATTGGGCAAAGCAGTTGTTGTTGCTGGCAAGTAAATGATCATTACCGGGCAGCCGATCATTCCGTCTAAACAGCGATCTGCTGCCCAGATACAATGCATCTGTACGAGGACAAGCGATCACTCGTAAATGCAGCACTTCACCTCCGCTTAACGAGCAGCAACTGTCGGCCCATCCACATTAAAGGGGTTATCCAACAGTATAAACACCCCCCACAACGCCTGGTCCCCGGCACCTGTGTCCCTCCAGATCCCTGCACTGCTGCATCTCCCTGTCATGCAGATCAAAACATACAGGAGGTGGGGGGGCAGTGCAGCCAATTGCAGGCTGTGACGGTGGCCAGCCCCCCTTGCATCACGGGTGACATCACATCGATGCTAGGGAAGCAGGTCACGGCCTGGTCGCCGGATGTTTGGATCAGCACGACTGGGAGATGCAGCAGCGGCCGTGCAGGATTCCGAAGGGACGCGGGTAAGTATCTTCCATAAGAGGGGCCCGGGCATTGTGCGGGGTGTTTATACTGTTGGATAACTCCTTTAAGCCCTCTATATGACATGAACCTACAGTAGGGCTGTCGAATATAATCGATGCATCGCGATTCGACCCCCGGCGATTCTGCATCGATGCGGTTGCTTTAAATAATCGATGCATGTTGACAGGGCCGCTGATAGGTACAGCTGGCCCAGTTGTACCGGGCCCGGCCCCCCCCCCGCTTTCTACGTTTTTTTTTTTTTTTTAAATCGCCGCTCAGTACTACCTGCCTGCTTGCTGTGCCTGTAGGGACTATTTCCTCTGTTTCGGGCGCGGAAGAGTATCTCTTCTCTTCTCTCTCCCGCGCCCGCTCCTCTGCTCTGCTCAGTCCCGGAATCAAGTCCCGGCCAGCTTGTCGGCTGTTTTTTTTACCGCCGCTTCCGGGTAGGTCTTCTGCGGGACTGGGCGTTCCTATTTGATTGACAGGCTTCCGACCGTCGCATACTGTGCGTCACGAGTTGCCAAAAGAAGCCGAAGACCGTGCAACATCGACTGTGTCAGGTGGGGGTCAGCGTCTGTGTCAGGTGAGGTGGCCAGGTGGGGTCAGCGTCTGTGTCAGGTGGGGGTCAGCGTCTGTGTCAGGTGAGGTGGCCAGGTGGGGTCAGCGTCTGTGTCAGGTGGGGGTCAGCATCTGTGTCAGGTGGGGGTCAGCGTCTGTGTCAGGTGGGGGTCAGCGTCTGTGTCAGGTGGGGGTCAGCGTCTGTGTCAGGTGGGGCCCCCTGATCACCCCCCTGTCATTGATTACCCCCCTGTAAAGCTCCATTCAGACGTCCGCATGATTTTTACGGATCCACTGATAGATGGATCGGATCCGCAAAACGCATCCGGACGTCTGAATGAAGCCTTACAGGGGCGTGATCAATGACTGTGGTTATCACCCCATATAGACTCCCTGATCACCCCCCTGTCATTGATTACCCCCCTGTCATTGATCAACCCCCTGTAAAGCTCCATTCAGACGTCCGCATGATTTTTACGGATCCACTGATAGATGGATCGGATCCGCAAAACGCATCCGGACGTCTGAATGAAGCCTTACAGGGGCGTGATCAATGACTGTGGTGATCAAAGCTGCATTGACGGATCCGTTCTTCCGATCTGCGCAGACCTTTAAATCTGTGAAAAAAATAAACACCGGATCCGTTTTTCCAGATGACACCGGAGAGACAGATCCGGTATTTCAATGCATTTGTCAGACGGATCCGCCTGACAAATGCATCCGTTTGCGTCCAGATTGCCGGAATCCTCTGAAAAACAAGGGGACTTGGGTAATAATCTTGATGCATCGTGATGCATCGCCGAATCGAATCGAATCGAATCGTGGACTTGATAATCGTAATCGCATCGAATCGTGAGACGAGTGAAGATGCGCAGCCCTAACCTACAGCATAATCTCATCCAGAGCACTATGGTGACAGTCGTAGTGTCAGCAGGTCCATACTCTTCACACCCTATAGGTTAAATATCCCCAAGGAGACATAAAAACTAAACAAAAAAATGTAAGTTGCCCATACACCCTCCATGGCTTTTAGCCAAAATCTTTCTCTCCCGACTCCCACGTACATGCTGTTTATCGCCAAGCGTATACGTGTTTACAGTGGGGAAAGAAGAAAGCAGATGCACGAGGCAGCAGCTTATCGCCTGGGAGAATAAAACGGTAAGGCCTCGTCCACATTTCCATCTTGCACTGACGTGTGCGGTTTGCATTTTCCGTGGGCAGCACACATACCCATGGATTTGAATGAGTCTGTTCACACATCAGTATCTTTTACTGACTGCAGGTCTCAAAAAATCACCGAGACATGCGTGTGGACCAAACCCGCCAATTAAAGTCTAAGGGTTCGTGAAAATCACGGACACAACATGGATGGCATCTGTGTCGCGTTCATTTTTCACTGAAGACTGATAGGAGATGCTCTGGAAATAAATTTTCAGCTGAGCAGCGTATGGATTACGGATGAGACTCGGAGGGTAAAAACGGACATGGATCCTTAACGGATGAAACGTGGATGTTTTTTTTTTTGTTTTTTTACAGTCTTGAAAATTGGAAATGTGGACGAGGCCTAAGGCTTTAAAATTCAACATGGCCAGTCCTCTCCCCCAACCTCATCTATTGACAGTCAGGAGCTCCATGTACAAATTAGTCTACTTTCACACTGGCGTTTTGGCTTTCCGTTTGCGAGATCCGTTCAGGGCTCTCACAACAAGCGGTCCAAAACGGATCCTGCATTCTGAATGAAAAAGGATCCGCTCAGAATGCATCAGTTTGCCTCCGATCAGTCTCCATTCCGCTTTGCTGTCCGTCTGACGAAACGGATCCGTCCTGACACACAATGTAAGTCAATGGGGACGGATCAGTTTTCTCTGACACAATAGAAAACGGATCCGTCCTCCATTGACTTTCAATGGTGTCCAAGACGGATCCGTCTTGGCTATGTTAAAGATAATACAAACGGATCCGTTCTGAACGGACGCAGACGGTTGTATTATCTGAACGGACGCGTTTGTGCCGATCCATGACGGATCCGCACCAAACGCGAGTGTGAAAAGTAGCCTTAGATTGTCCACTGGTCCCGTGGATGTCAGCAGTAGTGATAAGCAACATGGGCAATATTCAAATTCGCGATATTTTGCAAATTTTTGGCCTAATATTCGCCATAAATTCGTGATCTCCAGTCATTATAGTCTTGATTGCGAAAATCGGCAGTGTAATATGCGCATATTGCGCGCGAAATACAGGCGTGGGTCACTTTTGCAAAATTTTTCAAGCTGCTAGAAGTTTCCTGAGACGGGAGAAAATGGTTGGCGGCAACTTTGGGGACTCCTGATCACTGTAAGTAATTTTATATATATTCGCGGAAATCGGCACTAATGATGCACATATGTTTGGCGCAAAAAATGCAACTTCACATTTTATCAGGTCTGAGTAGATATTACTGATCGGTGCACTAAGTATTGTTGTGACATCACAGCGCTATGTCTGTAGCATGTATGTATGGACAGCAGAGAAACAGTAATCCCTATCACACCCTGCACTGGAACCTATCAGCTCCACTATATCACTATCTAACCTACACTGACTATCTCCCACTAACTATCTCTATTAGGGTACTTTCACATTAGCGGCAGGGGAGTCGGGCAGGCTTTTCCGGCGGGTAAACAGCCTGTTGGATATATAAGAGCTAACTAACTATCTAATGTAATTGGATAAGGAATAGGATCCCGATGAAAGCACAGAGCACAGCAATGTCACTGCTCTCTCTCTCAGAACTGCAAAAAACTGCAGAAAATGGCTGCTGGGGAGGTTCTTATATAGTAAGGGGTAGGCAACTTTCCTATTGGTTGCTAGGGATGTTGCTAAGCTCTGACAAAGATATTGCAGCCTTCTCATTGGCCCACAAGCAAGAAGGGAGGTTACTAGAATATTCGCGATTACAAATATATAGCACTATTTTGTAAGTCTTTGCGAGTTCTCGAAAGTGCCGATATTGACGATAAAAGTTTGCGATTAGAATATTTGCGATCAACACTAGTCATTAGTCTAAGGGCTGTTTCACACGAGCGAGTCCATTGTGGGAATTGCGCACCTTATGTGAGCGTGATCCTCCGTTCTGGACTTACAGGAGCGCACAGCATTATCATGATTTATAATGCCGTGCGCCTCTGCTTTACCTTCTACAGAATCATACAGACAAAAAGCTGTCAGTTTAAGGCCTCATGCACACGACCATATGTATTTTGCAGTTTGCCGAAAAAATACGGATGACGTCTGTGTGCATTCCGTATTTTGCAGACAATAATAGGACATGTTCTATTTCTTTGCGGAACGGAAATGCAGACGTACGGAAACGGAATTCACGCGGAGTACCTTCCGTTCCTTTTGCGGACCCATTGAAGGGAACGGACACGGAAAGAAAATACGTTTGTGTGCATGAGACCTAATTCTGTAGATACAGTTCATGCAGAGGCACAGAGCATTATAAATCAGTGTGTGGATGTGATAAACAGTAAAAACAATATAACAAATACAGGTGCACTCTGCGGTCTTACTAACCCTCGTACTGGTGTAAAATTGAGAATTAGCCAACATATCCTGCTTGGAGGACATGTCTGAGCCCGAGCACCGCGCCAAGGTTTCTCAAGTAGCTTGGGACCTAACGCTAAACCTACCTGTGCCGTATGGGCAATATCAGGAGCCATACGGCACAGTTAGGTTTAGCGTTAGGTCCCGAACTACTTGAGAAACCTTGGCGCGGTGCTCGGGCTCAGACATGTCCTCCAAGCAGGATACGTTGGCTAATCTCTCACTTTTACACCAGTACGAGAGTTTAGTAAGACCGCAGAGTGCACCTGTCTTTGTTATTGTTATATTGTTTTTACTGTTTATTACATCCACACATTTGCTATCCTGTGTAGGATGTCCATTGTGGTACTTGTGGTCCGCTGCAGGCATCCTCCATTGTATGCATTTTTGCTGGGGATTGCCATTAGCATTAGCAGTGGACCACAAGTGCAGGATCTGCCCCCCCGGTATAGATGCGCCACTGCGTATGGGGTTGAGCACTTCCTGCTTTTTAATACCACACCAATTTGTAGCCCCACCATCAGACTTGTAAGAGCACGTCTATAAGGCCTCATGCACACGAACGTCGGTGTGGATCGGGGCCGCAGAAGATGCAGACAGCACACCGTGTGCCCCGTGTCCTATTTTAGCTCAGGCTTCTGGGAACGGGGTTGGAAATGCGGCCTGCAAGGAATTACTAGGAGGCAGCATGTGAATGGGGTGATATGATTCGGAAAAATGATGCGAAAAGAGATTTATAATGGATAACTTCAAAGTGAAAAACGGTAGCGGAATTCCTATATTGTTAAGTCCTGGACTGCGGGTGAGCCACAATATACCGATTACCTGAAAAGGGATCTATCTTTTCCTATTCCTCATTCAAATGCATTCTTGTCTTGGGTTAAAAAAAAACTGGATGTAAAACCGCATGTGTGATTTGTCTACTTTTATAATGAACGGGTGATGGTATGTAAATGTTATGTCTTTTCCTCAGATTTCAACCCTCACTAGTAATGTAATATTTGCTTTTCATCAGGCTGAAGATTGACTGGGTTATTGTGTCACCTTGTAGGTGGCTCCTGTGTATACAGGTTAAAAATACATTGACACAGAGATTAAAGGGTGTCTGTGGTTTCAGGTGACTTGTCCGGATAAGCTGTGTGTGCGCGAGGAAAACTATTATCCTGTGGTCGGCATCCTGCTTCATCCACCAGTGTTCCCCTCTGCAGATCCTGTCACTTTTCCCTGATCTGTCAGGTGGAGTTGTTGTGATGTCTCCCATACACAGCGTACACATAAAAGTGGATAGCCTGCCGCCTACCTCTCTGTATCCCACCCTCAGCTGCAGTATGGAGGACATTATACAGCAGTACTGAGCAGGGTAACTGTGAATCCACCTTTGGAGTGAGGTAGCAAATCACTTTAGACTGGTTTCACATCACCGTTTCATTTTCTGTTCTTCTAATCCATCAACGCATCCTGTTGCCTCAGTTGTGCACATTTGGCATCTGTTTGAGCCATTGAGATCCGTTTTTTTAGACAGGAAAAAAATTCCTGCATGCAGTACTTTTTTCTTCTGTCTGAAGAAAACTGATTTTAGACGGAAATGGCTCAAATGGATGCCAAATGTGCACAACTGATGCAACAGGATGCGTTGATGGATTAGAAGAACAGAAAATGAAACGGTGATGTGAAACCAGTCTAAGTGATTTTCTACCTCACTCCAAAGGTGGATTCACAGTTGCCCTGCTTAGTACTGCTGTATACACTGCGTGCAGAATTATTAAGCAAATGAGTATTTTGACCACATCATCCTCTTTATGCATGTTGTCTTACTCCAAGCTGTATAGGCTCGAAAGCCTACTACCAATTAAGCATATTAGGTGATGTGCATCTCTGTAATGAGAAGGGGTGTGGTCTATTGACATCAACACCCTATACTAGGTGTGCATAATTATTAGGCAACTTCCTTTCCTTTGGCAAAATGGGTCAAAAGAAGGACTTGACAGGCTCAGAAAAGTCAAAAATAGTGAGATATCTTGCAGAGGGATGCAGCACTCTTAAAATTGCAAAGCTTCTGAAGCGTGATCATCGAACAATCAAGCGTTTCATTCAAAATAGTCAACAGGGTCGCAAGAAGCGTGTGGAAAAACCAAGGCGCAAAAAAACTGCCCATGAACTGAGAAAAGTCAAGCGTGCAGCTGCCAAGATGCCACTTACCACCAGTTTGGCCATATTTCAGAGCTGCAACATCACTGGAGTGCCCAAAAGCACAAGGTGTGCAATACTCAGAGACATGGCCAAGGTAAGAAAGGCTGAAAGACGACCACCACTGAACAAGACACACAAGCTGAAACGTCAAGACTGGGCCAAGAAATATCTCAAGACTGATTTTTCTAAGGTTTTATGGACTGATGAAATGAGAGTGAGTCTTGATGGGCCAGATAGATGGGCCCGTGGCTGGATTGGTAAAGGGCAGAGAGCTCCAGTCCGACTCAGACGCCAGCAAGGTGGAGGTGGAGTACTGGTTTGGGCTGGTATCATAAAAGATGAG
Organism: Bufo bufo; assembly: GCF_905171765.1. NCBI lineage: Eukaryota > Metazoa > Chordata > Amphibia > Anura > Bufonidae > Bufo > Bufo bufo. The sequence continues at coordinate 55,865 of NW_024401199.1, forward strand.
CTTGTGGGGCCTTTTCGGGTTGAGGATGGAGTCAAGCTCAACTCCCAGTCCTACTGCCAGTTTCTGGAAGACACCTTCTTCAAGCAGTGGTACAGGAAGAAGTCTGCATCCTTCAAGAAAAACATGATTTTCATGCAGGACAATGCTCCATCACACGCGTCCAAGTACTCCACAGCGTGGCTGGCAAGAAAGGGTATAAAAGAAGAAAATCCAATGACATGGCCTCCTTGTTCACCTGATCTGAACCCCATTGAGAACCTGTGGTCCATCATCAAATGTGAGATTTACAAGGAGGGAAAACAGTACACCTCTCTGAACAGTGTCTGGGAGGCTGTGGTTGCTGCTGCACGCAATGTTGATGGTGAACAGATCAAAACACTGACAGAATCCATGGATGGCAGGCTTTTGAGTGTCCTTGCAACGAAAGGTGGCTATATTGGTCACTGATTTGTTTTTGTTTTGTTTTTGAATGTCAGAAATGTATATTTGTGAATGTTGAGATGTTATATTGGTTTCACTGGTAAAAATAAATAATTGAAATGGGTATATATTTGTTTTTTGTTAAGTTGCCTAATAATTATGCACAGTAATAGTCACCTGCACACACAGATATCCCCCTAAAATAGCTAAAACTAAAAACAAACTAAAAACTACTTCCAAAAATATTCAGCTTTGATATTAATGAGTTTTTTGGGTTCATTGAGAACATGGTTGTTGTTCAATAATAAAATTAATCCTCAAAAATACAACTTGCCTAATAATTCTGCACTCCCTGTAATGTCCTCCATACTGCAGCTGAGGGTCCAGTTTTTTTTTCCCTTTTCTGTTGACGGATCAGAATGAAACGGTGATGTGAAACCAGCAGCCTCTCTGCCTGTGTGTGCCTCTTTCCCTGCAGCTTCTCCCTCCCCACTCCACAGACTTCTATAGGAAGCAGCTGTAATCTGATACCTCAGTAAAGCTGAAAATCCACCTCATCTCTGTCACTAGCAGTGAACTGAGAGTGATCAGTTTCGGGACCCAGGTTAGGTGTACCCCCCCCCCCCCCCCTTTCCATGCCAATTTCTTAACTTAACGCCTTTGTCTTTGCCCATGGCCCTTCCGCTGCCCGCCTCTTGGCCCTACCTGGTGCTGCCTGAGGCGACTGCCTCACCTGGCCTCATTGGTGGTGCACCCCTGCCGGGACAGGAAAAAAAGGTGGCTCATATGAGAAGAAAGAGACATTTTTCTCTGATAAGACATATTTGGTGCTAAATATCCTAATCCCAGCATCTCCTGGTCTGATTGGCTGGGAAGCATCGGGTGGTCATGGCCAATGAAGTTGCATCCACAGCCATTTGGCGCCTCTTAGCACCACACGTAGCATACGGTGCACACTTTTGAATGGCGCCCAGAACAGAATATGCTCTATATTAATGGGATCTGTTTGGTGAAAAAAAACTCTCAAATCGGAGGATGTGAGCAAAGCAAGGGAAAATCACATCCACGGAAATACGCTGCACGCACACATACAAATCTCTTTGTCAACAGTCTGCACTTGGAAAACATTTTTTTACCAAATGAAACGATTACGGATTTTGTTTGCTAAGTGACGAATGTGGCTCTTATCAGAGTGCCTCCCTAACGTTACACTTTGTCTCTGCGGGTGGAGCTTATCGAGAATAATTTAAGAAATATTTCCTTATGAATTAAATCAGTGCTGCACTTATAAGGATTGTCACTTTATGCCATGACCCCCGGCATGGCACGGAATGCAGACGTGAGGCCTTTCTACGGATATCTATTGTGTCTTTGTGTATTTTACATTCGCAGTTCCTCTGGTGAGTAACTCCATAATACAACAAAATGGAGGGCAGGGGTCTGGGAGATTCTTAGTGGAATGTTCCAGGGGTTATAGCGTTGTTATAACTTGTAGAGTTGTGCACAGGTTGCATGGTTGTCAATGGTTGTCCAAGATACCGCCATATATCGGAGACGTCTGCTTCCGGCATCAGCTGATCGTGGGGGTGCTGGGTGTCGGAGCGTCTGTTCTAGGTCATTAATATTAGAACAATGGAAAACCACTGTAAAGTGGCTTTCTGGGATTTACAGTGCCTTGCAAAAGTATTCACCCCCTTGACTTTTTTCGTGCTTTGTTACATTACAGCCTTAAGTTCAATGTTTTGTTAATCTGAATTTCATGTGATGGATCAGAACACAATAGTGGGTGAAGTGAAATGAGAAAAATGTATAAATAAAACTATTGTTTAGAAATAGAAAACAGAAAATTGGCATGTGCGTATGTATTCACCCCCTTTGTTAGGAAGACCATAAAAAGCTCTGGTGCAACCAATTACCTTCAGAAGTCACATAATTAGTGAAATGATGTCACCTGTGTGCAATCTAAGTGTCACATGATCTGTCATTACATATACACACCTGAGGCTGCAACACCTAAGCAAGAGGCATCACTAACCAAACACTGCCATGAAGACCAAGGAACTCTCCAGACAAGTAAGAGACAATGTTGTTGAGAAGTCAGGGTTAGGTTATAAAAAAATATCCCAATCTTTGATGATCCCCAGGAGCACCATCAAATTTATCATAACCAAATGGAAAGAACATGGCACAACAGCAAACCTGCCAAGAGACGGCCGCCCACCAAAAGTCACAGACCGGGCAAGGGGGGTATTAATCCGAGAGGCAGCACATAGACCTAAGGTAACCCTGGAGCAGCTGCAGAGTTCCACAGCAGAGACTGGAGTATCTGTACATAGGACGACAATAAGCCGTACACTCCATAGAGTTGGGCTTTATGGCAGAGTGGCCGGAAGAAAGCCATTACTTTCAGCTAAAAACAATAAGGCAGGTTGTGAGTTTGCAAAAAGGCATGTGGGAGACTCCCAAATGTATGGAGGAAGGTGCTCTGGGGAGACTAAAGTTGGAACGCTATGTCTGGCGCAAACCCAACACATCACATCACCCAAAGAACACCATCCCCCCAGTGAGACATGGTGGTGACAGTATCCTGCTGGGAGAATGGGAAACTGGTCAGAGTGGAGGGAAAGATGGATGGTGCTAAATACAGGGATATTCTTGAGCAAAACCTGTCCCACTCTGTGCGTGATCTGAGGCTCGGACAGAGGTTCACCTTCCAGCAGGATAATGACCCCAAACACACGGCTAAAGCAACACGAGTGGTTTAAGGGGAAACGTAAATGTGTTGGAATGGCCGAGTCACAGCCCACATCTCAATCCAATAGAAAATCTGTGGTCAGACCTAAAGATTGCTGTTCACAAGCACAAACATCCAACCTGAAGGAGCTGGAGCAGTTCTGCAAGGAGGAATGGGCAAAAACCCCAGTGGTAAGATGTGGCAACTGCTCATAGAGACTTATCCAAAGAGACTTGGAGCTGTGATTGCCACAAAAGACGGCTCTACAAAGTACTGACTTTAGGGGGGTGAATAGTTCTGCACATTGACTTTTTCTGTTATTTTGTCCTATTTGTTGTTTGCATCACAATAAATACATAAAAAACTTTTCATAGTTGTCGGCATGTTCTGTACATTACATGACGCAAATCCTCAAACAATCCATGTTAATTCCAGGTTGTGAGGCACCAAAATACGAAAAAAGTCAAGGGGGTGAATACTTTTGCAAGGCTCTGTATGAACATTTAGCTAAGAGGAGGGAATAGTATGAATTTGAAAAAACCCTATACTCACCTCTTCAAGCTCCTAATGCTCCCGCTAGTCTCTGCTTACTGCCTGCAACAATCACATGCCGTTTGTCCTTCACATGAGTGTTGGCCCCATGTTCCTATGTGCCCGCATTGCTGACAAAAACTATGTTTTAACTTTTGCAAATGAGCCTTTAGTAGCAACGGGGGCGTTCCCCTTACACCTAGAGGCTCTAGTCTCTCTACAACTGCTGCGTCCTCTGCACTTTGATTGACAGGGTCGGGCTTGATGACGTTCTCACTGCCGGCCCTGTCAATTAAAGTGCAGAGGACGCGGCAGTTGCATTGGGAGCAGAGCCTCTAGGTGTAACGGCAACGCCCAGGTTGCTCCTAGTGGCTCATTTGCACATATTTAAACCTCATTTTTCTCAGCAATTCGGACATATATGAACATGGGACCAACACAGATGCCTTCAGCTGAAAAAGCGCTGGCCTATGCGCACTTCCGCGGTCCCAGCCACCAGAGAAGCCGGAGCTATTTCCTATAGTGTACAAGCATGGTCACCGCCGCTGGATTGCAGGGTGGTTGTAACCATGGAAACGAACCGTGTATACTGAGATAGAAATATGAATCCAGCCAGCAAAGGAGGCAATATGGACGATCACAATATATTAGTAAGGGCCTTGTTTTAACTTTGTCTACAAGATAAATGCCATTTGCGGAAGTGAGACAACCCCTTTAAAGGGCAGCTTTGTCCCTATGACCTGTTACATGTGCGCTTGGCAGCTGAAGGCATCCGTGTTGGTCCCATGTTCATATGTGCCCGCGTTGCGGAGAAAAATGAGGCTCTAGGAGCAACGGGGGCGTTACCATTACACCTAGAGGCTCCGCTGTCTCTGCAACTTCCTCGCCTTCTGCAATTTGATTGACAGGACCAGATGTGATAATGTTTTCGTCGCCTGGTCCTGTCAATCAAAATGCAGAGGGAGCTGCAAGAGCAGAGAGAGCGGAGCCTCTAGATGTAATGGCAACGACCCCGTTGCTCCTACTGGCTCATTTTTCTCAGCAATATGGCCACATATGAACATGGGACCAACACCAATGCCTTCAGCTGCCGAGCGCACATGTAACAGGTCAGCCAGTGTCATAGGGACAAAACTGCTGACAGATGCCCTTTAAAGGCTGTTACATGAAGCATGGCGTGTCATCATGGGGGCAGTTTACATGACACGCTCAAGTGTGAGGACATATAGTAGCATGCATAAATATAACAAGAATATAATGCTGGTGTGTCCTCACATGACGGTTCAGCTCCGGTAGTCTTGTCACCACAACAGGATGTAACCCAGTATATAATTGTAAAGAATACATTTTTCTTGCAAGAGGGAGGAAGGTTTTGCAGTTTGTAGGGTTCAGCAGGTCTTTGGCTGTTGGGTTCTTTCTCTTCTTTCTCACCTGAATTTTCTCCATCTGAAGTTAATTCGTTTAATCTTGGATTGATGTACACCCAGGTCTTTAGCAGTTTCATTTAGCTTCACGAGTCTGTATAACATGTCGTTAGAGGCCTTCTGAAAGTTGTTTGTCTCGAGGCAGGGTTCACACGGAGATTTGTCAGTAACCAAGCTCGGTGTGCCTTTATGTAAAGGGAATATGTGACCTGCGACCTCCCTATCCGACTCTTTGTATAGCTGCGGTTCACCTGATTAAAACACGTTTTTTTCTTTTGTTGATCCGAGGCCCCGTCCCCAAGTTTTAATAACTTTTCTTAATATGCAAATTAGGACTTTGATGCAATGGGGGTGTCATCGTTGCTCTTGTTGCACCTAAGCTCCGCTCCTTTCTGTGGCCAAGCCCCTCCCTGACTGCTTTGATTGACAGGGCCAGGCAACAGCAAAGCATCGAGGAAAGGGGCTGGTCACAGAAATGAGTGGAGCTTAGGTGCAACAAGAGCAATGGTGACTCCCGCATTGCACCAGAAGCCTTATTTAAATATTAAGAAAATGTATTATAAATCAGGAACCAGGCCTCGGATCAACAAAAGAAAAACTGTGTTTTAATCAGGTGAATCACAGCGATGTGACCGTGCAGGTCGCTGGTGATAAAGTATCTGTGAGACGATCTCAGCTTCTTAGTTGAAACACCTTTTATCAATTCGCTGTAAGAGAAGTGATAAAGGAGGGGTTCATTTACTTTTTCACACGTCAATGTGGATGATTAATGGTACAAATGTTTGTGTCTCATTAGTTCAGTCAGATCATGTTTGTCCGTAAGGGCTCATTCACACGACCGTGCCGTGTTGTGTGGTCCACAAAACACAGATACCGGCCGTGTGCGTTACGCATTTTGCAGAATGCACATAGTAACAAGGCGCTATCTTTGTTGCGGGGCCCCGGAACGGAATTACGGATTCGGACAGCATATGGTGTGCTGTCCGCATCTTTTGCGGCCCTGTTGAAAATTGTGGAACGTACGCAGAGCGATTCATACGGTCGTGTGAATGAGCCCTAACTGTGACACATTTTATTTGTAATCAATGCAGAAATACATGTAATGTCAAATGGTTAATCCCCGTATGGTTTTATAGTACACATTCATACAGGACCTTGTGTGCAGCCTCCGTAACATGCGCACATCCTGACCTCATTACACCGAGGAGCTATTTTCCGCACGATCACGCACGCTCATACTGATCCGTATGTTTATCTACTCTAGAAGAATATACAGGCACATAGGGGGTCATTTATCAAACTGGTGTAAAGTAGAACTGGCTTAGTTGCCCATAGCAACCAATCAGATTCCACCTTTCATTTTCCAAAGGAGCTCTGAAAAATAAAAGGTGGAATCTGATTGGTTGCTCTGGGTAACTAAGCCAGTTCTACTTCACACCAGTTTGATAAATGGCCCCCATAGTGTAATGTTCCCAGAGGTTTGAAAAATATGAAGATGACGCTGAGATCCATAGATTTTGCAATGCAATTATATCCCAAAACGGGCGTCACTGCAGTGATAAACCTGCCCCCTGATAGCTCTCATCCAGCAGCCCTGCCTTGTCTTTCACTAGTGTTTAGAAGTTTTCTTGAGGCTTCAAACTCTCACCTCTATAGAAAAGTAGTGACCGCGTTATCTGGCCACTTTTCTTGTTAGCGAATGTTCTAATATTTTAAGGTGGAGCAGTGAAAATGACAGATAAATCACAGCAGACCTGCTCGGAGCGAGACAAGGAAATATTTGATTAAATAATAACCCCATTACGCAAACATGTGCAACATTTTAGACACTTCCTGTAAATGAGCCATAGGGAACCAAGATTAAGGGGGAGATTTATCCAAACCTCCTATTACGGCTGTCTGTGTTGTCTGGACCTCCTCCTAAAACAGCAGGTTGGTTGTGTTGTCTGGACCTTCTCCTATAACAGCAGTCTGGATGTATAGTCTGAACCTCCTCCTATAACAGCAGTCTGACTGTGTAGTCTGAACCTCCTCCTATAACAGCAGTCTGGCTGTATAGTCTGAACCTGCTCCTATAACAGCAGTCTGGATGTATAGTCTGAACCTCCTCCTATAACAGCAGTCTGGATGTATAGTCTGAACCTCCTCCTATAACAGCAGTCTGGATGTATAGTCTAAACCTTCCCCTATAACAGCAGTCTGGATGTATAGTCTGGACCTTCTCCTATAACAGCAGTCTGGATGTATAGTCTGAACCTCCTCCTATAACAGCAGTCTGGATGTATAGTCTAAACCTTCCCCTATAACAGCAGTCTGGATGTATAGTCTGGACCTTCTCCTATAACAGCAGTCTGGATGTATAGTCTGAACCTTCTCCTATAATAGCAGTCTGGATGTATAGTCTGAACCTTCTCCTATAACAGCAGTCTGGATGTATAGTCTGAACCTTCTCCTATAACAGCAGTCTGGATGTATAGTCTGAACCTTCTCCTATAACAGCAGTCTGGATGTATAGTCTGAACCTTCTCCTATAACAGCAGTCTGGATGTATAGTCTGAACCTCCTCCTATAACAGCAGTCTGGATGTATAGTCTGAACCTTCTCCTATAACAGCAGTCTGGCTGTGTAGTCTGAACCTTCTCCTATAACAGCAGTCTGGATGTATAGTCTGAACCTGCTCCTATAACAGCAGTCTGGATGTAGTATAGTCTGAACCTTCTCCTGTAACAGCAGTCTGGATGTATAGTCTGAACCTCCTCCTAGAACAGCAGTCTGGATGTATAGTCTGAACCTTCTCCTATAACAGCAGTCTGGATGTATAGTCTGAACCTTCTCCTATAACAGCAGTCTGGATGTATAGTCTGAACTTTCTCCTATAACAGCAGTCTGGATGTATAGTCTGAACCTTCTCCTATAATAGCAGTCTGGATGTATAGTCTGAACCTTCTCCTATAACAGCAGTCTGGCTGTGTAGTCTGAACCTTCTCCTATAACAGCAGTCTGGATGTATAGTCTGAACCTTCTCCTGTAACAGCAGTCTGGATGTAGTATAGTCTGAACCTTCTCCTGTAACAGCAGTCTGGATGTATAGTCTGAACCTTCTCCTATAACAGCAGTCTAGCTGTATAGTCTGAACCTTCTCCTGTAACAGCAGTCTGGATGTAGTATAGTCTGAACCTTCTCCTATAACAGCAGTCTGGATGTATAGTCTGAACCTTCTCCTATAACAGCAGTCTGGATGTGTAGTCTGAACCTTCCCCTATAACAGCAGTCTGGATGTATAGTCTGAACCTTCCCCTATAACAGCAGTCTGGATGTATAGTCTGAACCTTCTCCTATAACAGCAGTCTGGATGTATAGTCTAAACCTTCCCCTATAACAGCAGTCTGGATGTATAGTCTGAACCTTCTCCTATAATAGCAGTCTGGATGTATAGTCTGGACCTTCTCCTATAACAGCAGTCTGGATGTATAGTCTGAACCTTCTCCTATAATAGCAGTCTGGATGTATAGTCTGAACCTTCTCCTATAACAGCAGTCTGGATGTATAGTCTGAACCTTCTCCTATAACAGCAGTCTGGATGTATAGTCTGAACCTCCTCCTATAACAGCAGTCTGGATGTATAGTCTGAACCTTCTCCTATAACAGCAGTCTGGCTGTGTAGTCTGAACCTTCTCCTATAACAGCAGTCTGGATGTATAGTCTGAACCTTCCCCTATAACAGCAGTCTGGATGTATAGTCTGAACCTTCTCCTATAATAGCAGTCTGGATGTATAGTCTGGACCTTCTCCTATAACAGCAGTCTGGATGTATAGTCTGAACCTTCTCCTATAATAGCAGTCTGGATGTATAGTCTGAACCTTCTCCTATAACAGCAGTCTGGATGTATAGTCTGAACCTTCTCCTATAACAGCAGTCTGGATGTATAGTCTGAACCTCCTCCTATAACAGCAGTCTGGATGTATAGTCTGAACCTTCTCCTATAACAGCAGTCTGGCTGTGTAGTCTGAACCTTCTCCTATAACAGCAGTCTGGATGTATAGTCTGAACCTGCTCCTATAACAGCAGTCTGGATGTAGTATAGTCTGAACCTTCTCCTGTAACAGCAGTCTGGATGTATAGTCTGAACCTCCTCCTAGAACAGCAGTCTGGATGTATAGTCTGAACCTTCTCCTATAACAGCAGTCTGGATGTATAGTCTGAACCTTCTCCTATAACAGCAGTCTGGATGTATAGTCTGAACTTTCTCCTATAACAGCAGTCTGGATGTATAGTCTGAACCTTCTCCTATAATAGCAGTCTGGATGTATAGTCTGAACCTTCTCCTATAACAGCAGTCTGGCTGTGTAGTCTGAACCTTCTCCTATAACAGCAGTCTGGATGTATAGTCTGAACCTTCTCCTGTAACAGCAGTCTGGATGTAGTATAGTCTGAACCTTCTCCTGTAACAGCAGTCTGGATGTATAGTCTGAACCTTCTCCTATAACAGCAGTCTAGCTGTATAGTCTGAACCTTCTCCTGTAACAGCAGTCTGGATGTAGTATAGTCTGAACCTTCTCCTATAACAGCAGTCTGGATGTATAGTCTGAACCTTCTCCTATAACAGCAGTCTGGATGTGTAGTCTGAACCTTCCCCTATAACAGCAGTCTGGATGTATAGTCTGAACCTTCCCCTATAACAGCAGTCTGGATGTATAGTCTGAACCTTCTCCTATAACAGCAGTCTGGATGTATAGTCTAAACCTTCCCCTATAACAGCAGTCTGGATGTATAGTCTGAACCTTCTCCTATAATAGCAGTCTGGATGTATAGTCTGAACCTTCTCCTATAACAGCAGTCTGGATGTATAGTCTGAACCTTCTCCTATAACAGCAGTCTGGATATATAGTCTGAACGTTCTCCTATAACAGCAGTCTGGATGTATAGTCTGAACCTCCTCCTATAACAGCAGTCTAGCTGTATAGTCTGAACCTTCTCCTATAACAGCCGTCTGGCTGTGTAGTCTGAACCTTCTCCTATAACAGCAGTCTGGATGTATAGTCTGAACCTTCTCCTATAATAGCAGTCTGGATGTATAGTCTGAACCTTCTCCTATAACAGCAGTCTGGATGTATAGTCTGAACCTCCTCCTATAACAGCAGTCTAGCTGTATAGTCTGAACCTTCTATAACAGCAGTCTGGATGTAGTATAGTCTGAACCTTCTCCTGTAACAGCAGTCTGGATGTATAGTCTGAACCTTCTCCTATAACAGCAGTCTAGCTGTATAGTCTGAACCTTCTCCTGTAACAGCAGTCTGGATGTAGTATAGTCTGAACCTTCTCCTATAACAGCAGTCTGGATGTATAGTCTGAACCTTCTCCTATAACAGCAGACTGGATGTATAGTCTGAACCTTCCCCTATAACAGCAGTCTGGATGTATAGTCTGAACCTTCCCCTATAACAGCAGTCTGGATGTATAGTCTGAACCTTCTCCTATAACAGCAGTCTGGATGTATAGTCTAAACCTTCCCCTATAACAGCAGTCTGGATGTATAGTCTGAACCTTCTCCTATAACAGCAGTCTGGATGTATAGTCTGAACCTTCTCCTATAATAGCAGTCTGGATGTATAGTCTGAACCTTCTCCTATAACAGCAGTCTGGATGTATAGTCTGAACCTTCTCCTATAACAGCAGTCTGGATATATAGTCTGAACGTTCTCCTATAACAGCAGTCTGGATGTATAGTCTGAACCTCCTCCTATAACAGCAGTCTAGCTGTATAGTCTGAACCTTCTCCTATAACAGCAGTCTGGCTGTGTAGTCTGAACATTCTCCTATAACAGCAGTCTGGATGTATAGTCTGAACCTTCTCCTATAATAGCAGTCTGGATGTATAGTCTGAACCTTCTCCTATAACAGCAGTCTGGATGTATAGTCTGAACCTTCTCCTATAATAGCAGTCTGGATGTATAGTCTGAACCTTCTCCTATAACAGCAGTCTGGGTGTATAGTCTGTACCTTCTCCTATAACAGCAGTCTGGGTGTGTAGTCTGAACCACCTCCTATAACAGCAGTCTGGGTGTATAGTCTGTACCTTCTCCTATAACAGCAGTCTGGATGTATAGTCTGAACCTTCTCCTATAACAGCAGTCTGGGTGTATAGTCTGTACCTTCTCCTATAACAGCAGTCTGGCTGTGTAGTCTGAACCTTGTCCTATAACAGCAGTCTGGGTGTGTAGTCTGAACCACCTCCTATAACAGCAGTCTGGATGTATAGTCTGAACCTTCTCCTATAACAGCAGTCTGGATGTATAGTCTGAACCTGCTCCTATAACAGCAGTCTGGCTGTGCAGTCTGAACCTTCTCCTATAACAGCAGTCTGGCTGTGTAGTCTGAACCTTCCCCTATAACAGCAGTCTGGATGTATAGTCTGAACCTTCTCCTATAACAGCAGTCTGGCTGTGTAGTCTGAACCTTCTCCTATAACAGCAGTCTGGCTGTGTAGTCTGAACCTTCCCCTATAACAGCAGTCTGGATGTATAGTCTGAACCTTCCCCTATAATAGCAGTCTGGATGTATAGTCTGAACCTTCCCCTATAACAGCAGTCTGGCTGTGTAATCTGAACCTTCCCCTATAACAGCAGTCTGGATGTATAGTCTGAACCTTCTCCTATAACAGCAGTCTGGATGTATAGTCTGAACCTTCTCCTATAACAGCAGTCTGGTTGTATAGTCTGAACCTTCCCCTATAACAGCAGTCTGGATGTATAGTCTGAACCTTCCCCTATAATAGCAGTCTGGATGTATAGTCTGAACCTTCTCCTATAACAGCAGTCTGGATGTGTAGTCTAAACCTTCTCCTATAACAGCAGTCTGGCTGTGTAGTCTGAACCTTCTCCTATAACAGCAGTCTGGCTGTTTAGTCTGAACCTTCTCCTATAACAGCAGTCTGGATGTATAGTCTGAACCTGCTCCTATAACAGCAGTCTGGCTGTGTAGTCTGAACCTCCTCCTATAACAGCAGTCTTTATATATAGTCTGAACCTTCTCCTATAACAGCAGTCTGGATGTATAGTCTGAACCTTCCCCTATAACAGCAGTCTGGCTGTTTAGTCTGTACCTTCTCCTATAACAGCAGTCTGGCTGTGTAGTCTGAACCACCTCCTATAACAGCAGTCTGGCTGTGTAGTCTGAACCTTCTCCTATAACAGCAGTCTGGCTGTGTAGTCTGGACTTCCCCCTTTAACAGCTGTCACGATCAGTGTGGGGGGAAACTCCACACTGAACACAGGAGGGAAGGGGAACAGTAACTGGGCCTGGAAACTAGGGAAGAAACAGGCCACCTCCTAGACAACCCTAATCCGGGCCCTAACTATCTATCAATATGAATAGACCCTGAAGGTAGGAATATTCATATTCAGGATACCTAGGCCTTTATATCCCTATTAGGCCCTGGAAAAGGTTAGGACCAGAGACAACCCATTCCTCCCCGGATGGACGAATGGAAGCCTCTGTCTCAGGCCCAGATACAAACAACAGGGAATATAATAAACACAAACAAACGCAACATTTTACTTCTGTAGAGACGAACGAGCAGAAACACCAGAGACAAACACACATTAGCTCAGCCAAACCCAGACTATAAAGGGTAGAAGTGATGACCACTGAGCAAGAGTTGAGAAAAGGGAAGAGGTCATTAACCCTATCAACACTGAATCAAGAGAAATCAAGGAGGGTGTTAGATTCCGCCTCGCCAGCCAATCTCCTTGATTTCCTGACATAAGTAACTTGAGGGACCGTGACAACAGCAATCTGGCTGTGTAGTCTGAACCACCTCCTATAACAGCAGTCTGGCTGTGTAGTCTGGACTTCCTATGACAGCTGTCCGATTGTGTAGTCTGGACCTCCTCCTAAAACAGCAGTCTGTCTGTGTAGTCGGGACCTCCTCCTCCTAAAACAGCAGTCTGTTCGTGTAGTCGGGACCTCCTCCTCCTAAAACAGCAGTCTGTCTGTGTAGTCTGGACCTCCTCCTCCTATAACAGCTGTCCGATTGTGTAGTCTGGACCTCCTCCTAAAACAGTAGTCTGTCTGTGTAGTCGGGACCTCCTCCTCCTAAAACAGCAGTCTGTCTGTGTTGTCTGGACCTCCTCCTCCTATAACAGAAGTCTTGATGTGTAGTCTGGCACTCCCACTATAACAGTAGTTAGCATGTGTACACGGAGTGACAACTAAAACAGTAGTCTGGAATATAATGTTATTGTGTTATATTATTTTTTTATTGCTCTTCAGCAAATAGAGACAATGGTGGAGAACCATGCCTCATATGTGCTCCCGATAATTTACGACCAGAAGAAAGCCTGATGGAAACACTTCAGAACAATGACACACCTATACTCAGCCCCTTGGATATAATGCTCAGTCGTGAGGGAGAAAAACACTCTAATACTCAGGAAAATGTATCCTATACCAAACTAAAGAACACAGGTCCTATAGCCAATGAGTATATGTCCTATAATACAGCAGAGGATACTAGTCCTACTCCACACAAGGATACAACCCACACTACAGCAGAGGATACTGGTCCTACTCTACATGAGAACATGTCCTATACTACAGAGGAGGATGCTAGTCCTACTGTACTTGAGACCAAGTATATCTCTCTTACTACAGAGGAAGATACCAGTCCTACTCCACATGAGAATACGTACCATACTACAGAGGAAGATACCAGTCCTACTTTACATGAGAACACATCCTTTACTACAGAGGAAGATACCAGTCCTACTTTACATGAGAACACATCCTTTACTATAGAGGAAGAATCCAGTCCTACTTTACATGAGAACATGTCCTTTACTACAGAGGAAGATACCAGTCCTACTTTACATGAGAACACGTCCTTTACTATAGAGGAAGAATCCAGTCCTACTTTACATGAGAACACGTCCCATACTACAGAGGAAGATACCAGCCCTACTTTACATGAGAACACGTCCCATACTACAGAGGAAGATACCAGTCCTACTTTACTTGAGAACACGTCCCATACTACAGAGGAAGATACCAGTCCTACTTTACTTGAGAACACGTCCTTTACTATAGAGGAAGAATCCAGTCCTACTTTACTTGAGAACACGTCCTTTACTATAGAGGAAGAATCCAGTCCTACTTTACATCAGAACATGTCCTTTACTACAGAGGAAGATACCAGTCCTACTTTACTTGAGAACATGTCCTTTACTATAGAGGAAGAATCCAGTCCTACTTTACATGAGAACATGTCCTTTACTACAGAGGAAGATACCAGCCCTACTTTACATGAGAACACGTCCCATACTACAGAGGAAGATACCAGCCCTACTTTACTTGAGAACACGTCCTTTACTACAGAGGAAGAATCCAGTCCTACATTACATCAGAATATGTCCTTTACTACAGAGGAATATACCAGTCCTACTTTACTTGAGAACACGTCCTTTACTATAGAGGAAGAATCCAGTCCTACTTTACTTGATAACACGTCCCATACTACAGAGGAAGATACCAGTCCTACTTTACTTGAGAACACGTCCTTTACTATAGAGGAAGAATCCAGTCCTACTTTACATGAGAACATGTCCTTTACTACAGAGGAAGATACCAGCCCTACTTTACATGAGAACACGTCCCATACTACAGAGGAAGATACCAGTCCTACTTTACTTGAGAACACGTCCTTTACTATAGAGGAAGAATCCAGTCCTACTTTACTTGAGAACACATCCTTTACTATAGAGGAAGAATCCAGTTATACTTTACATGAGAACATGTCCTTTACTACAGAGAAAGATACCAGTCCTACTTTACTTGAGAACACGTCCTTTACTATGGAGGAAGAATCCAGTCCTACTTTACTTGATAACACGTCCCATACTACAGAGGAAGATACCAGTCCTACTTTACATGAGAATATCTCCCTTACTACAGAGGAAGACAACAGTCGTACTCTACATGAGCAGGTGTCTCATACTAGAGAGGAGGAAACTAGTCCTACTCTAAATGAAAAAGGTACATCTGAGATGATTACTGGCCATACCACTAATTTACCTACCATAAGAGAGGATACAATCCTTACTACAACTCAGAGAACTGTTCTTCCATTAAGTGAGAACACAATCCATTCTGTGACGGAAAATGCCCATCCTGTATCTAGTCAGACTCAGAATATAATCCGTACTACATCTCAGAGAATCAGACCCACTGTTGGTGAAAATACATTCCAAGCTACAGATAAGCTAACTGTTCCTACTGTTAGAGAGAGTACTGTCATTACTACAGGGAAAACAGGTCACAGTGTAAGTGTACATACAATTCCTACTATAACTGTTTTAACTGTGAGTAAGAAAACCACCCATACAACTAATGACAGAACTGTTCCCATTGTAAGCAACAATATAAACCAAACTGGGACTGAGAAAACTATTCCTATTCTAAATGGGACTACAAGACAAACGGCAAGTGATATAAGTATTTCAACTTTAGGACAGAATACAATCCATACTACAACAGAAAGATCTGTTCCAACTGTAAGAGGAAATACAATTAATACTACAACTGAGAGAACCTTTCCAACCATAAGTAAGAATACAGTCCATTCTTCATATGAGAAAACTGTTACTTCAATGAGTACAAATATAACTAATATGTCAAGCGAGAGAAGTGTTCCTAGTATAAGTGAGAATATGATCCACACTACAACTGATAGAACTGTTACTATAGATACTGAAAATACAATCCATACTACACCAAAGATAAGTGCTCCTATAGTGAGTGGAAATAAAATCCATATTACCATTGAGATAGCTGTCTCGACAGTAAATGAGACTACAATCAATACAACACGTGAAATATCTGTTCCTATTGTAAGTGAGTATACAATCAATACTTCACCTGAGATAATTGTCCCTATAGTAACTGAGAATACAATCCACACAACATATGAAACAACTGTTCCTATTGAAAGTGAGAATACAGTCCATACTACAGCTGGAAAAACTGTTCATATTGAAAGTGAGTATACAATCCACGCTACACCTGAGATAATTGTCCCTATAGTAACTGAGAATACAATCCATACTAAACCTGAGAGATCTGTTCCTATAGTAGGTGAGAATACAATCCATACTACACCTGGAAAAACTGTTCCTATTGAAAGTGAGAATACAATCCATACTACACCTGAGATAACTTTTCCTATAGTAACTGAGAATACAATCCATACTACAACTGAGAGAACTGTTCCTATAGTAAGTGAGAATACAATCCATACTACATCTGAGATAATTGTCCCTATAGTAACTGAAAATACAATCCATACTAAACCTGAGAGATCTGTTCCTATAGTAAGTGAGAATACAATCCATACGACACCTGAGAGAACTGTTCCTAAAGTAACTGAGAATACAATCCATACTACACCTGAGAGAACTGTACCTATAGTAAGTGAGAATACAACCCATACTACACCTGAGAGGACTGTACCTATAGTAAGTGAGAATACAACCCATACTACACCTGAGAGGACTGTTCCTATAGTAATTCAGAATACTACCCACCCTACAACTGAGAGGACTGTTCCTATAGTAATTCAGAATACTACCCACCCTACAACTGAGAGGACTGTTCCTATAGTAATTCAGAATACTACCCACACTACAACTGAGAGAACTGTTCCTTTAGTAAGTGAGAATAAAATACATACTACACCTGAGAGGACTGTTCCTATAGTAATTCAGAATACTACCCACCCTACAACTGAGAGAACTGTTCCTTTAGTAAGTGAGAATAAAATCCATACTATGCCTGAGAGAACTGTTCCTATTATAAGTAAGAATACAATCCACATGACACCTGAGATAACTGTTCCTACAGTAAGTCAGAATACATCCCATTATACACCTGAGATAACTTCTAAATTAAGTAAGAATACATTTCATACTACTTCTGAGATTGCTGTTCCTACAGTAAGTAAGAATACGGTCCATTCTACGCCTGAGAGAACTCTTCCTATAGTAAGTGAAAACAAATTCCATACTACAACTGAGAGAACTTTACCTATAGTAAGTGAAAATACAATCCATAGTACATCTGAGATACCTGTTCCTTTAGTAAGTGAAAATACACTCCATACTACAGCTGAAAGAACTGTTCCTGTAGTAACTGAGAATAGAATTAATACTACACCTGGGAGAACTGTTCCAATAGTAAGTGAGAATACAATCCATACTACACCTGAAAGAACTGTTCCTATAGTAAGTGAGAATACAATCTATACTACACTTGAGAGAACTGTTCCTATAGTAACCGAGAATACAATCCATACTTCACCTGAGATAACTGTTCCTATAGTTACTCAGAATACAATCCATACTACAACTGAGAGAACTGTTCCTTTAGTAAGTGAGAATACAACCCATACTACAACTGAGAGAACTGTACCTATAGTAAGTCAGAATACAATCCATACAACAACTGAGAAAACTGTTCCTATTATAAGTAAGAATACAATCCACACAACACCTGAGATAACTGTTCCTACAGTAACTGAGAATACATCCCATTATACACCTGAGATAACTAAATTAAGTAAGAATACATTTCATACTACATCTGCGATTGCTGTTCCTACAGTAAGTAAGAATATGATCCATACTACGCCTGAAAAAACTGTTCCTATAGTAAGTGAAACAATGCATACTGCTCATGAGATTACTGTCACTATCATAAGTGAGAATACAATTCATACTACACCTGAGATAACAGTTCCAATAGTAAGTGAGAATACAATTCATACTACACCTGAGAGAACTGTCCCTATAGTAACTGAGAATACAATCCATACTACAACTGAGATACCTGTTCCTGTAGTAAGTGAAAATACACTCCATACTACAACTGAAGGAATTGTTCCTATAGTAACTGAGAATACAATTAATACTACACCTGAGAGAACTGTGACTATCGTAACTGAGAATACCATCCATACTACACCTGAGAGAAGTGTTCCAACAGTAACTAAGAATACAACTCATACTACACCTGGGAGAACTGTGCCTATAATGAGTGAGAATAAAATCCATACTACAACTGAAAGAACTATTCCTATAGTAAGTGAGAATACAATGCATACTACATCTGAAAGAACTGTTCCGATAGTAACTGAGAATACAATCCATACGACACTTGAGAGAACTGTTCCTATACCAAGCGAAAATACAGTCCACAGTACAACTGAGATACCTGTTTCTATAGTGAGTGAGAATACAATCCATACTACACCTGAGAGATCTGTTCCTATAGTAAGTGAGATTACAGTCCATAGTACAAATGAAAGAACTATTTTAACTGTAAGTGAAAATATTATTCAAACAACTATGGAGAGTCCTGTTGCAATCAAAAGTCAGAATACAATCCATACTACAACCGAGAGAACTGTTCCTAACATAAGTGAGAATACAATCCATACTACACCTGGGAGAACTGTTCCTATAGTAAGTGAGAATACAATCCATACTACAACTGTGAGAACTATTCCTATAGTAAGTGAGAATACAATCCATACTACAACGGCGAGAATTCTTCATACTGGAAGTGAGAATACAATCCATACTACACCTGAGAGAACTGTTCCTATAGAAAGTGAGAATACAATCCATACTACAACTGAGAGAACTGTTCCTAACATAAGTGAGAATACAATCCATACTACAACGGCGAGAACTCTTCATACTGGAAGTGAGAGTACAATCCATACTACAACTGAGAGAACTGTTCCTAACATAAGTGAGAATAAAATCCATACTACAACTGAGAGAACTGTTCCTAACATAAGTGAGAATACAATCCATACTACAACTGAGAGAACTGTTCCTATAGTAAGTGAGAATACAATCCATACTACAACGGCGAGAACTGTTCCTAACATAAGTGAGAATACAATCCATACTACAACTGAGAGAACTGTTCCTATAGTAAGTGAGAATACAATCCATACTACAACGGCGAGAACTCTTCATACTGGAAGTGAGAATACAATCCATACTACAACTGAGAGAACTGTTCCTATAGTAAGTGAGAATACAATCCATACTACAACGGCGAGAACTCTTCATACTGGAAGTGAGAGTACAATCCATACTACAACTGAGAGAACTGTTCCTAACATAAGTGAGAATACAACCCATACTACAACTGAGAGAACTGTTCCTAACATAAGTGAGAATACAATCCATACTACAACTGAGAGAACTGTTCCTAACATAAGTGAGAATACAACCCATACTACAACTGAGAGAACTGTTCCTAACATAAGTGGGAATACAATCCATACTACAACTGAGAGAACTGTTCCTAACATAAGTGAGAATACAATCCATACTACAACCGAGAGAACTGTTCCTAACATAAGTGAGAATACAACCCATACTACAACTGAGAGAACTGTTCCTATAGTAAGTGAGAATACAATCCATACTACAACTGAGAGAACTGTTCCTAACATAAGTGAGAATACAATCCATACTACAACTGAGAGAACTGTTCCTATAGTAAGTGAGAATACAATCCATTCTACAACGGCGAGAACTCTTCATACTGGAAGTGAGAATACAACCCATACTACAACTGAGAGATCTGTTCCTAACATAAGTGAGAATACAATCCATACTACAACCGAGAGAACTGTTCCTATAGTAAGTGAGAATACAACCCATACTACAACCGAGAGAACTGTTCCTATAGTAAGTGAGAATACAATCCATACTACAACTGAGAGAACTGTTCCTATAGTAAGTGAGAATACAATCCATACTACAACCGAGAGAACTGTTCCTAACATAAGTGAGAATACAATCCATACTACAACTGAGAGAACGTTTCCAACTACAAATCAAAGTACAATCTACAGTTCAACTACACCATGTAAGTTACTGTTTTGTTTTTATTTTTGCTGTTCGATTCTCATTGCCTGTTATCATTGTATGTTTTTTTTTTGTTTGTTTTTTGTGTATGTTATGTTCATTTTACAATTTTTTTCAGTTTGTTTGAATGAAGGTGTTTCCAATGGAAAACAATGTGTCTGCAAAGCTAATTTCACAGGGTCACGGTGTGAATCTTCAACAAATCCCTGTCACAATGAGGGTACATTTGATGGCAAAGTGTGCCACTGCCGAGAACTATTTCAAGGTCCACATTGTCAATTTTTAGCACCGTCTCTAAATATCAGTAAGTACTTTTCTTCTTCAAGTATAGAGTGTAGCTCATTTTGTCAATTAAGTTGACTGACTGCTTATCTTTCCTGCTGTGACTTCTAGAGGTGAAACATAGTCTTACATGCTGCCATTCAAAAGAATGGTTTCCCATGTAATACCTGGACAGCCCTGATCTGCCAAATTGAGAACCATTGTTTGTTAATATACCCAAGTATATGGTGGGCTCAGCGTGCATGTTGGTACTTGCATCCCTGGATCCGATGAAAGCTGTAATGGCACCGGACGGGGTTAAAAGCAGAGTGTGCTTGGCGTGCATGCTGCACCTGCATTCCCTGGACTTTGTGTGGCTGTCATGGCCCACAAACAGGTAGGAACTAGTGTTAGGGACCACTCAATAGAGGCGACCTTGACGTGGTGAGTGGCTTATTACGCTTTGGCCAAAATGTACACCAATGCCTCATCCAGCATGGAGGCAGGGCAGAGTGCTGGATGCAGAGTGCTATCACATTTGTATTTTCCGATTGTTTGTTAGTAGCTCTCCACTCTGGCTCATATGGGTATTCCCTAATATTCATACGAGGCGAACCTTACAGATAAATCAACTACATGTTTCCAAATTCTGTTGGTTTTGTTAGCAATCAGGTTGCATAATCTTCCAACGTTAGCAGCCTCCAGCCGGATCATCTGTTTCACCTATGGTCGTTAATGGTTATGGGCTCCAGACAGGGTTGCACCACCAATGAGGCCAGGTGAGGCGATCGCCTCAGGCAGCTCCAGGTAGGGGCATGAAAGGGGCAGCCGAAGGGCCATGGGCTGAAGGGAAGGGGTTAGGTTAAGAAATTGGCATTGGGAAAGGGGGGGGGGAACGGCGTTTCAGTTTTCGCCTCAGGCAGCAGAAAGGCTAGGTGCACCCCTGGCTCCAGAAATTTACATTGATAGGGCAGGGTGAAAGCGGAATAAGGACTGTATAATCACAGTATTTAACTACCCATTCCATGCACGGAGTATAGACAAAGTAGACAGAACGTTGCACTCTGGATGTGATAAGAGTAGAAGGTCATTTTAGACTGACCACTGACTGATGCGGGGTTGTAGAGCGCAGATCGGCGATAAAAAAATAGATTGGCGCTCAAGCAGCCCTTATATGGTTTGATCAAAAAATATGTGCGGAACCAACGATAGTATGATCTTTTGTTCCTCATGCACTTTACATTATCTACACAGGGAGATGTGTGCTGACCATTGATCAGCTGAGGAACAAAAAATATCCAATCAGCCGTTTATCGGCTAATTGGTGGCGCATTTATATGAGCTGATGATCAACCAAATGAATATTCCAATCAAGGTTTCTTCTTCATTATTGGCATGTGTAAAAAAAAAACGTAGCCCCTTGAGGACGTTGCTATTTTCTATTTTGCATAATTTTTTTATTTTTTTTACCGCCCGCCTTCCAGAAGGAGTAACTTGCTTTATTCATTCACATAATATTATGAGGGCTTATTTTATACAGGACAAGTTGCACTTTCTAATGGCACCATTTTATGTTGCATACGATGTGTAAATGAGTTGGAATTGGAAAAAAAACTAAACACAATTTTCCACAGTTTTATGGGTTTCCTTTTTATCTCATTCCATCTGTGCTAAAACAGACCTGTTAACATTAGTGTCCGGGTCAGTACGATTACAGCAATACCACATTTATACAGTTTTTTAATATTTACGTCTTTGGAGCTGTGTGAGGCTCATTTTTGCAGGATGATGTGTAGTTTATATTGATACCATTTTGGAGTGTGTATGACTTTTTGATAACCTTTAATTAAATTTTTTGGGGGTAGTGAACGGACGAAAAAGCTGTAAATCATCCATTTAGATTTTTTTCAGTTACAGCATTTATTATATGGGATTATATTTTATTAGTACAAGAGTTTTGGGGCGTGGAGGTGCAAATGATCTTTACATTTTTTGTTTATTTTTATTAAGGGCAAAATGGGGTGATTTGAATTTTTAATGTTTTTTTTTTAACTTTTTTTCAATCTTTTTTTACACATATTTCTACACTGTTATGCAATGAATTAATATTGCAGTGTGCGCTATTTTCCTATGAAGCACTGCCTCCTGCAGGGCTCAATAGGAACTACGGCTCTATTAGCCTGGAACTCTTCAGAGAGATCCAGGCTATTAGACAGAATGAACAGCTTCCCTGGTCTCTCTGAGGGGAAGCCTTTGGTCCCCGGGACCACAGCATTTTAGGGTAAAATGTCTGTGATAGGCATTATCGCAGACATTGGTCGTGGGCGCCATTAGTAGGTGCCATTTTTAAATACCAGACTTTCGCCATACATGTACAGGGGAGGTCTGGGGAGGGTTAAATAGGCTGTGCCTTGACTTATGTAAAAAATTAAAATCAGATATCATTAGTACACAACAATCTTTTTCTGACAAAACTAGAACCAGCCCTGTACCTCACATGAAACCAGAGAGCTCACAATTAATTGCTCCAATCGTTCTGCTAAATTTCAGGTTGGCAGCTCAGGGACGTGTCCTTTCTGATGCAGCTCTTTCACTATGAATGTCATAGCTGGTGGCAGTTGAAGATTTAAACTGAGGCCATTCAACCACATCAGGGTGGACAGAGAAATAAGGGAAAGAAGAGCAGGTGGCGCTATAGAGATACATTTTCTTTAATAGCTCAGTGGCTCTACTGATTTAATTATATGCAATTACTAAAGTATTCAGACCCAGGCGCTGGTTTGAAAAATGTAGAATATTTTTCGTGGCACAACCCCTCAGAGGTAATAATTTCAGGGCCCACCTTCACTGTTATCTATGCACACACAGGCCGTATCGATAAAGTCTTTTATTTGTCAAACCTCCTATAAGAAATGTGATTGCCTCCCAAGATATCTCCAAATA